>NW_027116648.1:154189-157755 GCF_000696795.3 Halyomorpha halys | reverse complement strand
TTTTGCTCTTGCTATATATCTTCCTTTATTTTGTTCGATATTTCCTTTAATCGCTTCATGGAGTTGTATCATTTGTGTTTGATTAGTAATTCCAAAAGTTATTTCGTTGGGTGTCATTTCGAGATCCTGATTTAAGGAATAATTGTAATCTGAAATTTCTGTTCTAATTTTTCTTTTTTGTATTTTCTAAGTTTATTAGTCTATGAAATTCTAATAATGATGAACTGGCACGATTTAATAGTCCTAGAGAATTTGGATGATTAGGGGTTGTATAGTGTAAGTCAGTATTATGAATAGATTATTATTGCATTCTTGTCCATTGTCACATGATATGATTTTGGGTTTTTGGAAGTATACTAAATATTTTTTACAAAGCGTTTGCTTTCTACTGCGTTATAATTATTTGTATAATAACCAAAAAACTCTCTTTGAAAATGTATCTACAATCAAATGAATATAATAGGTGGACATATGTATAGTGTCAGTCATTAGGTTAGGTCTGTAAAAGGTCTTCCTGGAGTTGGTGTTATTTGAAATTTTTGTCGAATTGGTCTTTCATCATATTTCGCTTTGTTACATGTGTCGCATTTGTTAATAATGCATCTAATGTGATCTCTCATGTTTGGCCAGTAAAATCTAGTTTTTATGGCTAAGTAGGTTTCATTGACATGTCTTGATTGTCATCTTGTATTTTCTTTGTGTTCTTCTGGATTTTCGTTTTATTCTTCTATTCCCGTTTCTCGCATGATGTCTGTAATTTCTTGAGAATCATTCATCGGGTTATTTTCTGTATGAAAAATGTCAAATTCTGGTTCTTCTGTTTCATTAATAGGATATCTAGATAAGAGATCAGCCACTTTATTCACTTTTCCTTCCATGTATTTAATGTCATATTCGAAGTCTTCTAAAAATAATTTCCATCTGATTGGCCTTGCATTTTGGGTTTTACATGTTTTTAAATATTCGAGGAATTTATGGTCAGAATATATAATAAATTTTCTCCCGCATAAATATGGTCTAAAATGGTTATATTCCTATATAATAGTTAAACACTCTTTTTCAGTTGTGGAATAATTCTGTTCGGCTTTATTTAGTGTCTTTGAGGCAAAACAAACGGGTAGTTCTTTATTATATTTCTTTTGTGCTAAAACTGTGCCAATGGCATAATTACATGCGTCAGTTGTCAAGTCAAAATCTTCATTGAAGTCTGGATCTATAGAATGGGGCTGTTACAAATTAATAATTGTAATTTTTCAAATGCATCTTTATATGATTCAGAGTTGATATCTTTTTGTTCTTTACAAAGGCATTTTGTTAATGGTGATGCAATTTTTGCGTAATTTGGTATCATTTTCATTTAGAATCCTGTTAATTCCAAAAAGCTTTTAATTTCTTTTTCCGTCTTGGGCAATTTAAATTCTTTGACTGCTAATATTTTTTCTGGGTTAGATTCTATTCCTCTTTCACTGATAATATGTCCTAAAAAGAGAAGTTCTTTTTTGCAAAATTATATCTTGTCAATTTGTATTTTTCTAATTTTTTGAGTACTATCTACTAAATGTTACTACAATCTAAATGTTTCCAGTGGTCATCATAATTTTCTGAGAATATAATTATGTCATCCATGTACGTTCAGTGTGTCGGAAAAAATTGTGTTCATCGCTCTTTGGAATGTAGCTGTGGTATTCGATAATCCAGAAAGCATGCGAAGAAATTTGTAGTGTCCTTGGTCCGTAGAAAATGCTGTTTTGGGATTGAATTTCCTTCCAAATGGAAATTGAAAAACGGCATCAAAACCTCCACTCCCGCCCTCCATGGTAGCCTTACTTATCTGACTTCTCAAACGGACAATTATAGCGAGTAGGTTAGTCGATGTACGACATGTCACAACCTCACAAGAGGAGATCATAACACTAAAAAAAGGCCATCCTTCCCCGTCGGACCAGCCGTTTTTCAATTTCAGGCGCTTTTTAAATATTGCTCGATTAAACTATCTTAAAGCCTCCTCTTCCTATTTTAAACTAATATTTCAAAAGTGATATAGGGCCGTCGCTATCCGGGGGTCTTAGCTGGGCGGGTCCGGTGGGGAAGGATGTCCTTTAAATTCAAAGGTCCATTGCTGTAAATATGGTAGTTTTTCCTAATTTGCCTAAAAGGTCTTCTATATTTGGTAGTGGGTATTTGTCTGGGGTTGTTTCTCTATTAATTTTGCGGTAGTCTATACCTAATCTTATTTTTTTCTTTCCTAAACCATCTGCCTTTTTTGGTACTATCCATACGGGTGAATTGTATAGGGAATTACTAATTCAAATTATTTTGGAATCTAACATTTTCTGTACTTCCTCTTTAATGTTCTGCCTAAATTGGTGTGGGTATCAATAATTTTTTGAATATATGGGATCATCTATTTTTGTCCTGATTGTGTGTTCTAGTAAGTCTGTAGCTGAAAGGGAATCGTTATCTCTTTTAAATACTTTCTTATACTTTTGTAATAAGCTAATCAACTTTTGTTTTTCTAAAAGTGATATATGGTCGGATCTAATTAGTTTTGAAATTTGTTCAATTAATTCCTCCTTTTGTGATCGCGGGTTTACAATCTCTACTTCTTATTTTTGTTAGTAATATAATGGTAAATTAATCGTTTCGTTGACTTTACTGTCTATTGTTATATTGTCATCGTAAATTCCTGGTCTTATTTTAATTTTGTCATCCTCATAGTTTCGAAAATATAATCCACAGTTCTGTTCTATTTTTATTTCATTCATTCCTTCTTTTAATTCTAATTTTACTACTTCGTCTTCCATTATAAATGAGAATTCATTATATATACTTTTTGTTGTATTGATTTCAAAATCAATTTTAAATTTCATCTCTCTCATTGTTTGGTTGTCTAATAATATTTCGTAATCTGGGCTAAAGTTAAAAAGATAGAATTTTATTTTTTCTGGGCTTTTAAGAAAATTTTCTCTACAATAAACTGAAATAGTTTCTGTCTCAATTTCTTCTCCTGATGCTATTTTGACAATAAAGTTTTCTTTCTGTGTCTCATATCCAAGTGGTACAATGTCGGGTCTGATGTAATTTTTCCAAGATCCTGTATCTATAAGCCATTTCGGTGGTCAGCAATGTAAGGTAAGGGATTGGAATTTTTCAAGTGCTAGTTGTTCGGCAGGTTTGAGTCTAAAGATTTGATTTTTCAAGCTGTTACCTTAATTCTCTAATTTATTTATCTTTTGTGTCTTCCTGTTCTATTTGTAACATGTCTAACTGTTCTCATTGAAACGGTGTTGTTATTTTCTTTGTTATGATGGTGATTTCTATGGTTATTTTATTGGTTATGATTTCGGTATTGAACTTAACCATTAAAGATATTGTTCCTTTCTAGGCCCTTCTCCGTTATACGGCTGATTTTGATAATTATTATTATGATTATAATTTTGTTGTTGATTTTCTGAGGATATTGTATCTGTTGATAGTTGAGTAAAATATTGTTGTTGATAATTATTTGGATTTTCCTGATATTGCCAATTATTAAATCGTTTGTGGTGTTCATGTTTGTCGTATTT
>NW_027116648.1:152864-153214 GCF_000696795.3 Halyomorpha halys | reverse complement strand
TCAGTGAGTCCTGCCAAGATCGTTCGTTACTCGTCCAAGATCTGAAGAAATGAAGTAGGTAATCCTCGTAAGGTAGGCCTGATTCCAAATCTTCACAGGTGAGGAACTTCGGGGTGATAGATCCTATTCATGATGAGATACGTAGAGTTCGAAACACTGCGATTATAAGTAATGCAGTACCTGGTTTACGGTAGCCAATCATGGTAACTGCCTCCAATAATTGTTTATTTGTCAAAAAAAAAATTACAATAGTTTAAACTAACTATAAACATAAACACTAAATGACACTTTGAGGCTACTGAGATTAGATTAGATATTTATTCAGGGCGATCAACATCTAGGTTATTACA
>NW_027116648.1:152011-152814 GCF_000696795.3 Halyomorpha halys | reverse complement strand
CTCTTTAGCCGCTTTATCCGCTGCCTCATTTCCAGGTATTCCTGAGTGCCCTGGACTCCAGAGAAAGGATACACTTTTTTAAAGATGTTTTAGCATTTCTATATAGTTGTGAATTTTGTCTATCTACTGAGATTAGTGACTGACTGGCTGGGAGAGACTAAGACCGACTGAGAGTCGGGGCAGGAATATAAGGACTTAAGATCGCTGATTCAGGTTTCGGGCTTATCAGTGCATGTGCACTCACACTTGGCTACATGACTCCTTCGGGTTTTTTTGAGCGAAGTCCTATAAATTATCTTGGTAAGGATAGTCTCCTCTAAAAACATTTTTTGGGTTAAAACTCAGTTTACATTCATCTTAACTGTTAACAAGACGTATCATAATGAAGAATATTTTTTCATTATAATGCCCAATGGTACAGAAATTTAACCTAAATCAACTACCTATTTGAATCTGGAGACTTCACTTCTTCTCTTTTACTGATCATGTTTATGTTGGTATCTGAAGTTTAATAGTTCTTTCGTTTTGCTGTTGGTTGTGGATACTTATTTGTTATTTTTTAAAGTTCTTACTAATAGCTTCCAGTCGAGCTTAATATTGCTGTAATGTTGTCTCTTTATCGATTTCCTTCATTACGAGTAGATTTTTGGAAATTCCTATAAATTGACTCTCCTGCCCTTTGCTTACTTTTAATATAGATTATTTTTATAAAATCGTCTTAATGGTATTCTCGTTTTCCATATTATTAATCTATGAAGTGACTCGAAATTAAACTTTCGTTGTACCTTCATATTAAAAAAAAA
>NW_027116648.1:148893-150626 GCF_000696795.3 Halyomorpha halys | reverse complement strand
TGGCTAGTAATTATACATAGTTTTATTAGATCTATTATTCAGTTATGTCCCTTTTGAATAGATATAAACTGGATATAGATGTTCAGTCGTGTGAATGATTTTGCTAATGTTCCTGTTTCTAATATTAATTTTCTTATGAGCTTAGCTTTTCATTCATTCATTTATTGTTGATAAATGAAGATGTCTAGTAAGTCATTAATAAGTATTATACCATATGTTTAAACATGGAGTTCTGTATCCAGTAATTATTTGTATTTATCTGATAAAAGGCCACACTATCCAAAGCTATATATATTCAGAATTTTATTGAAAAATGTAATTCTTCCAATACAGGAATATAATAGTAGAAAGGGCTTAAGTTATGTCTTGCTTCACAATTCAATATATTTAGAACGGCTCTGACTCCTTATTGTTAATTCTCAAGATACAATATTGTGAATTCTTAAGTAAGACTTTGATAAGTTAATTTGATAACATCAATTAATTACATATGGACATTTTTGGCATTAAGATATTCCACATTTCCCACCATGGAACTGAGAATGTTACTTTTAGGCACATACAGTGTACTTAAGTAGTTCAATATTTTTCCCACGGATATGGGACCTTTCGTCAATCACCAATAGGAAGTAAATAATTGTTACAAAAAAAGTAATTTAGCCCTACAATATGAATATATTAGAAGGTAAAAACAAGTAGCTGATCGAGAATCAACAACTTGATATATGGATTACTAGGATATTCTTGGGAAGGGAAATGAAATTCCTAACAGATAAAGAGAAGTATAAATTTGAAGTACTCGGAAATGTAATGTACCGAATTTAAATATATCATGATGGTTAAGAACAACTCTCTTTTTAATTTTCAACAAACTACTTTCTCCAAAAGGTTTAAAACACTTAAATGGACTAAGCTAAATTCACCTTTTGCACTCAGCGATGTAGGCTGAATGTACTGACTTAGGTATTCTTTCAGAAGAATCTTCTTTCAGCCTTTCATGCTCATCTTCAAGGACAGAATTCCTCCCTTTCAGGACAAGATAGTCAGCACGAACAGCATTCAACTTGGAAACAGCTTCATCTCGTTCACAACAAACTTCATTCACTGAAACGAACAATTAAAAAATACTTTCGGAATATAAAATTAGCACAAGTAATGTATGCACAAGGAACTATTACTTATCGCTATGCTCTCTACATTCATCATCGTAGTCTTCTCCAACTGCCTGGTTAAGTTAATTAATTTCCTCCAGCAGTAATATTTCCTATTAAAACATAAATATCTCTTCTAGTCTATTTCCTACAACAGACTAAAAGAGAAACAACACTCATTGAGGAATATCAACACCATTTACCAAGAAAAAGTCTTGCAGCTTAGGCGGAAATTCCAAAATATTGGCACACAGTAACAAAAAGGTTTTCGCTAATTAGTATGTTTTCTTCACTGATCATATCATCTCACAAAGTTCATCTAGTATTTTATCTTTGAACTTAAACTTGTTTTACATTGGCAATCATAAAAATCAGAACAATACTACAATTGTTAATTAATCATCATGAGAGATAGTTTTAAAAACCATTTGTCGTCATCCTCTCAAACGCTTTCCTCTTCTAAATACTTTTTGCTTTTTACTTTTTATTTTTACCCACTTGTGACGTTTCCTCTTAAAAACACTACAAATACCTGTAACGTATTTTTTAATTCGGATTTTGGCCGTTCATACGGCACAGAAG
>NW_027116648.1:142592-148188 GCF_000696795.3 Halyomorpha halys | reverse complement strand
ATACATTTTATTTTCCACTTCTCTCATCACTTTATTTTATTAATTCCATTCTGTACAATTATTTACTTTAGGCCTTTCTCTTTGTATTTTTTTTTAATGTTGTCTATATTCATTGGTTGTTATCTTGTTTTGTTTTTAGCTCTGATGAAGGCTAGAAATTCTGGCCGAAACGTTGGCACGATTTAATAAGTTACTTCAATATATTTGTGTTTTAATTTGACCGCACCCCTTCTCCTCGTACAATTGTTAATTACTAAGCAGTATTTTTTTTTTGTTTTTTTACAGTACAAATCACCTACTTGATTATAAATAAATTAAGACATCTTTTATTCAAATTACAATGCCTGCATATTGAATATAATCAACTCCATAATCAGGAGACAGAAAATATCTAACAGATAATAACATAAAACCTGATTTCTTCATCGGGAGATTAAGAGATTACTAGTAGGATGGATAACACCTCAGGGAAAATCTAGGATGAAAAGTAGAGCAGGGCAAACAGCATTTAATACTTCATGAAAACTGTGATAAACTGGGGCATTTCAAGTATGGTCTAATATCAATGTTTTCATAATCACAGAACATATTTCAAAATTAGAGATTAAAATTAGTATTTTCCAATATCTGTTAAAAATTGTTTTCCGAATTGCCATATTGTTTATTTTCTGATCCTTTGTTAAAACAAAAATCCATTCCATGGATATAATTTTCAGGCAGTAATTTACACATCCCATTAGGTCTGTTTGTGAAAATTTTCCCAGCATTATATTGTCACTAATGTACTGTTATGGTGAGGGAAGAACTTTTTTTTTTGAAACTTTTTTGTCACCAATTATCATAACTCGAATAACTATCACTGTATAAATTGCAAATAAACATAAAAATGCTGTTTTCCAATTAATAGAAATTTTAAAAAAAGAAAAATGAATTAACATGAGTCATTTTACTCACACTTTCCCTGAAAAGCTGTTTTTAGATCTGCTATCTTAGTTTGAGCAAGTTTTGCCTGACGACTCAATAGATGGTTTTGTTCTACTGATATAATCAATTCCCTCTTAAGATTCATCCAATCTGAATAGTTAACCTCTCCCTGAAATGGAATAACTAAGTTATTGAGGAATAATTTACTCCACACTATATCTATTCCTACCTAAATTGACAACATCAATTTATTGACTATGCTGAAAAATAATTTATCTTCGTCTTGAGAACCACAAAAATAAAATTAAAATAAATAAAATATGCACAGCTGACTATCATTTAAAATTATAAGCGATAGTTAAATTAAAACCAAAATTAATATTTACATCCAATCGGAGAATAGGAAATTTTTGAAGTAATCGAACACATAATGCTTGAAGCGACGCTAGAATGGATCAAAGTCCGGCAAGCAACCGCCCAGGACTTTAGGAAGGCAGTGTCAGACCTAGAAATATTCATCAGTGACACGGAAAACGGTGATCTGTCGTGTAAAAAGAATAATTTTGAATCAAATTCAGACAGATGAGAAGACGCGGTTGGGCGTTGTGAAGGAGCGACTGAAAAAAACATTTGGAGGGACAAGTGGTCCCCAGAAAAGGATATATTTCAAATACTCCGAGAAATAAAGAAGTCCACCGGGCAGTACACTGGTGTTATCCTGGCACGGTTCAACAGCTTAACGGAGAAATATAGTGAAACGAAGAAGTGCTCGCCCAGATGGGATTTTTGGCAACAATCTTAAAGGTCCGACTGGCGAAGGAGAAAGACAATAAGGAAGGACTGACAAATGAACTCTCATTTGTACAGTAAGCGCAGGACAATCCGAAGGACAAGAAAAGAAACGCAGAGAGAAGATTGAGTCACGAAAAACGAAGAAGTAACGGCCGCCGAGAAGACCGCAAGTGATGTTGTAAAGTCGGACACCAGGTAGCACAATGCCCTAACACCCGATGTTTTGAAAGTGGAGTAGGGGAGGATCATTAAACTATAATCGAAGGTTTGTCTCTGGACATGGTGGAGTATCTTGTACCTCTCAATAATTTGTTAAAGAAAGGGGATTCCTCCCTATTTTCTTTTCCTGGTTTGTATATTACTTCCATATTTCCTAAACTATCTGCCAAACACATAAAAGAAAACTAACCGAACAGATTAACCCTGCCAAGAATGAACACAAGAAAGTATGTGATAAAATCTATGTGTGTAAGTGTAAAGGTTTCAATAAAATCCTAAAACGATCCAATACTTTTGTTCGGTACAAAGATTTTGCTCGCTATCATACTCTTAAACAACTTAGAGAATTCGGTAAGAATTGTAGAAATAAGTATTACTATAAATCAAACAAAATAAAACTACAAAATAATCAAACTACAAACATTATACCATGTGGCAGAATGCATTATGAAACGGACATTAAGATTCAGATAACTAACAAGCTTAGACAAATATCTATGGATCAGAACATAAGAGGTACTTCTAAGATGGAACAAAAATCAACTAGTAAAAGTAATTGCCAATGATTACAGAGTTAAGCTACAAAACACGTCATCAAGATTTCTTCATCACATTGGAAACAGAAAAGGAAGAGAACTTGAACTGCTTGTCAGTTCTTTTCCCTTTGATCAGTCACTTTTTAAAACCAAGACAAATACAAGTGCAGTAATTGCTTTTGCTCGAACTGCCAAGAAGCAGCCAAAGAAGGTGAACACCAATGTTTTATATAGTATCTTCAACAAAGAGAATGTAAGTGTGGTGATGAGTGTGTTTGTAACACAGGAAATAATTTAACTATTACAGAACTATTTCTTATGTTGTACAGAATATGTGGCATAGAAGAAGTTAGTAAGATATTTGTTAGTAAAAGAAAAATGTATGGTAACATGTCTAACTGGGTTAAACTTAAGTCGTTGCTTAATAACGACAAAATTACAGAAAAAAAGTTACAACAAGAAATTAAAGAATTTTTGATATTTCAAATTAAGAACAACAAGTGTAGGGACAACAGAGAAGTACATTTTCTTTGACTACGAAGCGCAACAAGAAACAGGCGTTTACAAACTTAATTATGTAGTTACACACTATTTTGAGGGAAATAAGTTTTATTTTTAGAACAATGATGAATTTTGTAAGTGGCTTGTATCTAAAGAACATAACGATTACACGTGTTTAGCTCATAACGCTAAGGCTTACGATTCTTAGTTTGTTTTACAATACTGCACTAATAACCAACTTCAGAGCTGGGTTTAAAACAAACTCGTTCTCATCAAAGGTGGATATTGAATGCGATGTCGTTAACGTTGATGATTTATATGGTGAAGGACACACAGGGTAGCCTACTACAAGAACAAGAACTACTTTATTTTAACTTTAATGGAAACCTTTCACCACCGTTGCATATTTGGGAAAACAAAATTTACAATACAATGTTCATCAGTTACAATTTCTGAACGACCCTACTGTTTGCGGACATTTATGTGTGATTGTGGTTAAAATGTTGTCTGAAGGGGTGGAAATAAACAGAATTTTAAATACAATAAAGAAGGACGAATGGAAGTTGATTCAAGCCTTGTTAAGAAATTTGATGGGTATAGTAACCAAGTTGAAGGTCCAGTAAAGGGAGAATAGTAAACAAGTGAAGAAACAAAATTTGAGCGTGCGTGACCTAATGGGCAACATCAAAATCGGGACCATTGTGTACAGGAGAAAGTGTACCAATAGGGGAAAGGAACTGCAGCGATATGAGGGTCCCTTCAAGGCGCTAGTGATTAGGGAACAACACTGTCACGATTGTCACGATTAGGAGCTTGCGTGGACCTAATAAAAGGAGGACAGTACATATCGAACAACTAAAAATCCCTAGGACTTCACGGAGGCTGAAATGTTTTCATCACTATTATAGTAGAGTAGTTTCTTACTTTTATTTAGTTTTATTGGTACCACTGCGATCTGTAAGGTTGTCTAGCTATAAGGTTGCATCGTTTATCTTTTTGAACAGGAAAATATAACCCTTCTTTATGAGTGTACATTTTCGTTAATGTTTCCACTTTTCTTTGCAAAATAAAAATGGTTCATCGAGTATCAAGTTATCAAGTATTCGCTTGATAGCTTTATAGAAATGCAAATAAATCAATATATCAAAAGTAGTGATATGTGAAGAGTTGAGATCAACCGAAAATCGGAACTTCAGTATTAGTGGTTAGGAATCGTGTTAAGTAGGTACTTTTTTTTTTTTAAATAATGCGAAAATCAGAATGGAGTTTTTCAAACACGTGAAACCATTGACAGGTGAGTCAGATTGGCCGGTTTGGAAGCGGGAAATAAGAGATCTTCTAGACTACCATGAGGGTCCTATTGATGTAATTGACGGACCGTTAGTTAAGCCTGAATATCTTAGTAGAGGTGCTTCAGAAGCCGCAATAAAAGAGTATAATGCCAAAGTTGCCAAATACAATAAATGTAATTACTGCCAACAGACTTGACATTGGTTTAAGAACTGTGAGAAATGGATTTCTGATAGTAGACCGAAGAAAAACCAAGAGGCTTTAGCAGCTGATAGTACAAGTCTTATGCTTGTTGAGGTAGAAGCTCAATCAGTTGAATCATCTAGTCAACCGTCTACATGGTGCATAGACAACGGCGCTACAAAACAAATACAAATTTGTTTTACTTAGATTTCAAGAGGTTTGAGAGTCCATCAGACATAAAATCAGCTAGAAAAGAAATCCTACCAGCCGTAGGAACTGGAACGGTTAAAGTGAAAAAAATCACTACTGGAGAGATGTTTTTGTTGAAGGATGTTCTTGGTATGTCCCAATTGTATATATGTTCTTGGTATGTTCCCAATTTATACAGAAATTTGTTCTCAGTGTTGACAGCTCAAGATAAAAACCCAACAATTGTATTAGAATCAGCAGCTACGCAGTGCTGGCTTTCAAATCAGGGAAAGTTAATGATGTATAGAACAAGGGAACATGGGGGCACTCTTTACAAAGCAACAATTGAAACAGTAAAACCAAATCCTGAAGTGAATATTGTTGATGATTCGTTGCAGCTGTACATCATCAAGTCAAGCTTCACGTCAAAGGATCATCAAGATAAGCGGCACGTCCAAGTTAAAATACTCAAAGGATTTAATATAAAAGTTGCTTAAGCAAACGAGCAATTTTGTGAGCCGTGTGTTTATGGAAAGGTACTTAAACTTCCATTAGGCCATAGACAAAAACCAGGACAGTTACTGTCAGCAGATGTATATGGGCCATTTCCAGAGTCGTTTTCAAAGCTAAGGTAGTTAGTTGTTTTCAAGGATAGCTATACAAAGTTTCGTTACGGCTATCTGATGTCAGAAAAATCAGAAGTTAAAAAAATGTTGAAAAAGGTTCCTCAGCATGCAAAAGTAATGGGCCAGCCAATACAAGAAATGATTAGTGATTAATGGTGGTGAAAGGGACAACAATGAAATCAGAGAGATTTTAAGTGCAGCGGGAGTCACACGGAGGTTGACAGCCCCTCCCTTACACACCCCAGCAAAATGCCATTTGTGAAAAGAATTTCGGACAACTGTTGATATGGCAAGAACATTTAATTTTTTTATTTTATTAATACTATGTTTTTTTTT
>NW_027116648.1:136256-142257 GCF_000696795.3 Halyomorpha halys | reverse complement strand
CATTTGTATTGGTTGTACAGACCGAAATGGATTGTAAAAGGAAACTGTAGGGGTGAAAAAAAATTGTTTATTATATCCTATTATTGTATATCTTTTTTTTTTATGATTATACCATGTATGTGTAATGTAAATATGTCCGATTACGGATTGATAAGTATGCTGTGTGGGATGGCAACCTAATGTATTTAGGCAGTATAGATGAATAAATAAAGTATTTCTCTCTTCTCTCTTCCAAGGAAGATTTAACTTTTCCAGAAGCTATGTAGGCAGAGTTTGTAGCAACTGCAATCTGTAAGGTTACCTAGCTATAAGGTTGCATTGTTTATCTTTTTGTACAGGAAAATATATCCCTTCTTTATGAGTGTAAATTTTCGTTAATGTTCCCACTTTTTCTTTGCAAAACATAAAAATCACTGCTGAAGGATAAGATTGTGCCAAATGTAATTTTTTTTTGTTTTGTTGTTGTTGTTTTTTAACTATTGTGGATATGTCCGATCACGGATTGATTGTCATGCTGTGTAATTTAACAACCTAATGTAATTGGGCAGCATAGCTGAATAAAGCATTTCTCCCTTGTTTAGATTCTAGGATATTTCTTGTAAATGCTCATTGTGAGAAAGAAGAATGGTTTTTTGTACCTATAAATTTGTTAGTGTTATTCTTTTGTTAACCATGTATATATTCTTATCTCTTTTTTATTTGTATATCGGAGGCATATTTTTTTTATTTTACTCTTGTATTTATTGTAAATAGTTCCTTTATCTAAGTTTTTTTTTTTTTGTTAATATATCATTCTATTCTATAAGATAAGTTTATGAGGATTGTTCATCTATTGTTAATTGTCTATAGGCTATTGTTTGGTCTTTCTTTTTTATGAATTCGAATATTCAATTAATAAATAATATTTTTTTTTAGGATAGCCCGGGTGGCGGTCAATAAAGATATCAAAATAGTAAAAGAGAACTAACGTTTCGCCCCATTTTGCAGGGCTTCGTCAGGGCTGTCAGAATGGAGTGCTGAAATCGTTTACGCGGAAAAACGGAAACCCTAACGAACAAATCATTTAAGAATTCAATTTCCTAAAAGAATTTGTCATCATAATTAAGGATTTATAATCATATCCGCCATTTTAGTTTCCTCGGTCTGTCGAGCAAACTCAAATTATGATTAGGAATTTAAATAGAAAATTGGATTATAATTTTTTTTTTTATTTCCCGCATCAGTTTATATCTTCAGGACGCGTCGAATAAAAAAAGTGTCGAAATTCGTAAAAAAAAGTATACCATTCCATTGGAAATTCCTGAGTTAGATGCTCTAATATTCTTATGACTAACTCCTTCGAACGAAAGGTTAGAGAATTAACGATTTCTCAATAGCCCACTGTTAGGACCCAAAAAAAATTAAATCTAAATTCCTAAAATTTTAGAAGTTATATAACTGTATAATAGGACACTCTTTATATACTAGGTTTATTTACGTATAAAAAAATAAAATAGAAAACATGGGCGTTAAAGACCATTGGGGTTTACGCCCTAAAGACCTAACGAACAAAACTAGGTTTATTTTTTAGTCTATCATAAGCAACATATAACCATTATAAGAAATATATATTATAACAAATCATAAAATACCTGTACTTCGGATTCAGCTATCTTTTCCCTTAATTCTGAGTTTTCCTTCACAATTTCCTTTATTTTTCCTGATAATCTCTCAATGTTGACTTTAAAATCACTAATTAATTCCTCCTTTTCCCTCAAAGATTCTTCATAAGCTATCAGCAGTGGTGCCATAACTGTCATCTCTCCATTTACCCATTCAGTCTTTTTTACAGATTGTTTACTAGCCTATTAACATCTATTAAGATGAAAAATATAAACAAAATTATTTAATTAAACGTATATCCTTATAACTTACGTTTTCAGAATTATCAGTTTTCAATTGGTAATTTTCATAATTCCTTAATTTGTCTTGATACCTTTCCAGCTCCAAATTAAGTCTGAAATAAAAATAAATAAACTTTGTCTTTGAAATTCAGAAAATACAGATTTTTTGAATCCTAGAAAAAAAAAGAAAGGACATAGTGAGCTTATTAGAAACATAGTTTGTTTCTGGAAACATGCCATAATCAAGAAGAAAATGACAGGGAAAGATAGTGGTGTTCAAAAAATCATGAGAGATAAGTGTAAAACTGTGTTATATTTTCATTGTGCAAGCCATTGGTAAACTTTTTTGTTAGAGATTTAAATTCAATTGGTAATCAAAATTTAAAAAGTAATGATTGAATTTTATGAAGTAGAAATAAAATGACGGAGCATATTTCTTGGAATACAGAATTAGATTCTTTTACCCAAAGTTTCACAATGGAATACATGTATGTATTTGTATAAGTTATCTTTTACTGAAGTGAAAACTAAAAATAATAGGAGTGCGAAATAAAACGCTGGAAGTAAACACAAAGACTGATCTATTTGCAGAGCCTGTCCGTTTATATACGTGTATACAGCACTCTATAAAAAAAATTAGATAAAACAAAAAAAAAATACAATTTCAAATGAATCCCTGATATTTACACTCACATGTCCCTAAAATGAACAGAATGAAAAAATAATTTTAAAAAATGAAAAAAACTTCACAATATTGCCCTCCGGAAGGGAGGTGAGTACAGTCCCCTACACCAAGATACCGCCGTTGCAGGAAGCTTTAATCGTTCTAGGTGAACTGCTCTTCACTTTTTCGGTTCTTTTAAACTTTCTATAGTAACAACATTGTGTTCTCTAATCGTGACCAGTCTGAATGGGCCTTCGTACCTCTGCAGCTCTTTGCCCCTATTAGATTCCATTTTCTGGTACACCACTGTCCCGATTTTAAGGTTACCCAATAGATCGCGAATAATGAGATTGTGTCTTCTAACTCTTCTTCGTTTCTCCTTCTCAATTTTTTCCCTGACTTTCATCTACATCTCTTCTCGGTGCCATACAATTAACGGCGATATTATTCTCCTCAGTCGCTGTATCTTGGTAGTTCCTCCGACGTCCTCACAGTCCAAAAACAATCTCGAAAGGAGAAAACCCCGTGACTGAGTGTTTGGAATGATTGTATGCTGCGATCGCTCGTTCCATCGCTATACCCGCAGGTGTTCACTGAGGGTACTGTGGAGGCTTTTAATACCTCCTCGGCTCTTTCGATGTCCTGGAGTGTTAAGGTGCCACACCACCTTCTGTATTTTCATCTCTTCCTTGACGCTTGCGTTTTATCATGTCTGGAACATGTCCGTTGTCTTAACACTGCTTCTGGTGACCTCTCTTTCACTGGGTACACCATTGCTAGTTTGCTAAATACGTCTGTCACTGTGACCCACTTGTATCCCTTCGACGTAAACGAATCCGCTTGAAGACCACTAAGTGGTGCTTCTGCAGGGGGCATCTTCCCCAGGATCGCTTGAGGTGGGTGTCTGTCATATTATGCAGTCAGGCATACGTTACAACAGTAACAATGGTTTCTGCAACTGAAACGATGGTTTCTTGAATTTTGGGCATTATATCCCGCCAGAAGTATCGACGGCGCAACGTGTTTCGTTCAGCCCTCAATAGTTGGTCTTCTCTTGGTTATACGAGAGAGTCACCTCCTATTAGCGTTCCACGTCACGGAGAGTTTCTGCCAACATTGTACAGCGTATAAACAGCCGGTCGACCCTAATCTGTTCCGTCCACCAAAGACTTCGAATTTTATCCCACAGCACTGCATTGTCTACGTATATATGATGGGTTTGTCCAGCCTTCGATGCATCCTTTAGTGCTCTGCAGATTTGGTTCTCCCTGAGACTAGGCTGGGACCATATACTCACAATATTACTGCTGCCGTATTTTCCATGATCTATTTTCAGTAGTCCCGAGGTTTTGGTTTTCCATATGATATGGCGACGTTTATCATTAATAATTTCATCAATTTCTTCATCTTCAGATATCTCTTCTCTGTTTTCCGATTCTTCTGTGCCTGGTTGTTGTTCTTCTTCCAGGGGCTACTCTCTCAAGAAATGTCCAGATGGTTCTCCCTGATTATCTTCGACCGCATTAACCATTATTGCCCCTGAGACCCAGTCTGCAACAAAATTGTCTTTACCAGACTTGTATGTGATGTCCATATTATACTGGTTGAGGATCTCCTTCCATCTGGCGATAAGCACGGATGACTCTTTCCATTTTCACACCCACTGCAATGGTCTAAGATTAGTGTGGACCTTAAAACATCTTCCAAAAACATGGGGCCGGAAATGCTCTACTGCCTACACGATTCCTAGAAGTTCCCGTTCTAAGGCACTGTATCTGGCTTCCGCTTCTGTGAGACACCGACTGGCATAGGCTGGAGGGCACTCTCCCTCTTCAGTCCCCCAGCACTGCTCTTAGAGCATACTCACTTGCATCCCTTGTTAGCGTGAACTGTTTCTCAAAGTCGGGGAACTGGTCCCCGTTAAAGCTGCTCAATGCATTTCCGGATGTTATGTTTGGTGTCACTACTATCTTGCTTCCGTTCTTTAGCAAATTATTGAGGGGTAAAAGGTACTCTGCCATATCCGGAACGAACCTTCGATAGTAATTTAATGCTCCTAGTAATCGCTGAATCCCCTTCACGTCTGGTGGTACCGCCATCCTTTGCAGAACCGATACCTTCTGGATTACATCTTCTCCAATTTTAATATCCCACTGACTCCACTATTTTTTATCTTTGCTCCCAGATTCCAAAAAGATCGCAACCAATGATTTTCTGGTAATCTCGGGGCATTTTTCCCATTACATGGACTGCTATCTTCTCTCCTTTAGTCTCCCAGTTACTCAATTTAATTTCTGTTTCCCCTTAAATGCTGTAGGGCCCACCCAGAGGGATCAACTGAGAATTATATACTATGACCTGTAGTTTCCTCTCTCCATCACCCAATCTCTCAAGGGCCTCTCAGTAGACGAGTGTCTACTAGACAGCTTACTCCACTCTTCGCTCATATAATAGGCAAAACACCGTGCTCCTCAAAACTCTCCTCGTATTCTAGCTGTTTCTCTGGTTCTTCTCAAAGTCCTCCTCTTATCTTGATGACCGTTCTCTCGCTCAGAGTCTCCTGCTTCATTTTCTGTTTACGAGGTCTCGGACAATACCGCGGATCCGTTCGTCCTTCGAGAGATTTTCCTCCTCCGAAATCTCTAAGCGTTGATCTCTATGGGTTCAGGCTGATTTGGCTCCCTCCGCTAATACATATACGGGCTCTGTCGGGTTATATATCCCTCAGCCGCACATTCGAACCATCTCATGCGCGGGCAATGCGCCACTAGATACCCAACCTTCATGACATTTGCGGTCCTGTCGCCGACCATTGTTTCTGAGTTTCTCTTGGCACGTTCTATTTTCCTTGTTACTTGTTCTCTCTATCCTACCATCTCTGTGCTCTTTCCTTCTCCAAGGATTAGACATGTTTCTCGGCCTTTGATGTTCTATCCGAGCCACCCCGGCTCTTCTACTTCTATTCGGGCCTCCATCTCCTTAGCGCTTGTCTTTATAAGATCTTGAGCACATTCGAGCGGTCTCTCGGCATTCCCTCCTTCATCCCAAGTTTTTTTGCCAACTTAATCTTCAAGTCCATAGATTGGGATCCGACCCTGTACTTGGGTTGTCTCCATCATCTCAGCACGTAGCAGAATGGAAAAGAAAAAAAAAGAGAAGGGTAGCACTGTTGGATTTACACGTGACAGACAAGATGAGAGAGATCAAAATCGGGACGATGGTCTACAAGAAGTTGGGGTCTAACGGGGGTAAGGAAATACAGCGATACGAGGGTCTATTCAGGGTGATAACCATTAGAGAACACAACATAGTTACATTAGAAAGAGTTAGAGAACCGAGAAAGAGCAGAACTGTCCATATTGAGCAGTTAAAACTTCCGGCAATCACAAATTAATAGCTGGAGTGTCCTCATATTGCCACATCCAGATTATATTACAGAAAATGTAAATTTATT
>NW_027116648.1:109551-135650 GCF_000696795.3 Halyomorpha halys | reverse complement strand
CTTGGCGAAATCCTGCTAACGTCCATGCGGCTACTACTATCTTCATGTTAATATATCAGCTATTTCATTTTAGCTAAGAGGCAGTTACTGCACAAAAGACATTTTAAGTCCATACTGATGGACCAAATGTCTTACCGGACTATGAATTTTGATTTCTCTTTTTTACATTCTACCACACAACAGTTGGGCCGTGCGCATTTGGACGTGGGCCCCAGAGCGCTCGGTACTGAACGTTGTGGGTTCCATTACCACCTGGGGTAGTTCATATTTCAAGATTCATTGAAACAATGAATCTTGACACTCCCACCTTGATGAGTGTGCGGCGGCAACTTCAAAGTAGCCACAAGGGGTTGGTAAAAAGGACCACTAGGCCCACTTGTCGGAGTTCTCCCCACCAGTTAGCACTACCAATACCAATACCACAAAAAAGTTACATAGAGTCAAAAACAATATAGCAACAGTACTAGAGCAAAATATGCACACCACAGATGCATTTCTTATGTTTTAGATAAATTAGATAGGGTTTGACACCACAGACTTTTCTTTAAACTCACAGTAATGTTTTTTCCATCTACAACTAATTTTTCAATCATTTCTCTCTGCCCACTAGTCCATATGTGTGCAATCAAAGCCCTTTTTCTGACCAAATCCTTTAATGACTAACCTGGTATTGTGCTTTTCTGTTATCACATGTATCTTGTTGATTTGAAAGACCCCTTTACTACTGCTTTCTTACTACTCAGGTTGGAAATTATGTTAAAATCCAAGATTCATTTTTTCTAGTGCAACTCCTCTTTAACTGCCTTCATCCATTCCTGACTGTCTTATCTTCCTTCATGTCCTCAATGGTTTCTGGAAGATTAAAAACTGAAACAATATTCATGACAAGCTCCCTGAAAGATACCTCATAGTCATCTAGATCTATGCTTGCCGCTTCCTTTCCCAATTTCCATGCCTTAATCCGTGTTCAGTTATGTCATTTTTCAGTTCACTAGTTTGTTAGTTAATTTCCAACGTTTCCCTTGAACTTCTCTTGTTCCAATATAAAATCTTCATTAGACTCATCTTAATTCATGAAGATTTAGAGTAGTACATTTTATTAAAAATCAAAATTGGCATCTTTCCCTTCAATACTTTCTTGATAATCACGGGACCATAGTCAATAGCCATCAAGAAAGTAACCATCAAAGTAAAACTGCCTTGAATGGTTTTCGAATTTCTTTCATTTAGTTGCTTCGGAGTATACAGATATGTAAGTGATCCAAATACTATCAAGTTTACTTACATCTAGTTTGTATCCCAGTGGATATAAGATGACTCATCCAAAACAGTCGCTAAAGTCATTCGGTTCTGAAGCTTTTGGATTACTTACGTTTCTGTCAAGCATATTTGAATTGCAAAAGTATACCATCAATGTAATCATATCACTCAATTTACTATGACTAACAATATTGATAATTACAATATAATTTTAGCATAATATATTGATTATATTCAAGGTTAATAGTATTTTGTTTAAGTTCCTTTTAAATTCTTATGAATAAAATTGCAGATCATTTATGATGAATTGCGATTCTTTATCGTGGAGTAAAATCGCTAAGCATAAACTGGTCAATCCAAAATTTACAAAATTTCTTGGAGAAGATTGTTCGCGTGAGATAAACATTTTATGAAAAAGTTAATCAGAAAAATGATAAAAGAAATGTAGTACATTATTTTAAAATATTGTTAAAGGAAACTTTATTAATTACATTCCATTGAAAAAAAAAATGAAATACAAATAAATAATTAGCCAATGGATAATATTATCCATTATTGTAGGAGAATAGTCCGGGTGAAGGTCTATAAAGGGATCAAAATAGTAAAAGAGAACTATTTATTGTAGCACTTTGCAGGGCTGCCACAATGGGATGCTGAGCCCGACTGGCAATTATCCTTTATTTTTAGGATAAATACTTCATAAATAACCATTAAGGAATAAAAAATCATTTAAAAAATTATTGAATAAAATAGTACTTAAATAACGCCCAACACTGGTATACAGCTTTAAAAATACATAGCGCCAAAAGAAAAATGAATGAAAACTGTAGAGAAAAAATTTCAGCGTGCACCCTCCACTTTCGCCCTCCAATAGAGCCTTTCTTATCTTACATAGATAACATTCACTTAACTGGTCTGTTCATAAAATTTCAGGACTGGTTTCATAATCAAAAATATATATAAAACTTTTTATACAATGAACTAAAAATATTCTACATAAGACCCTCAGGTATCAACACACTGCTGATAGTGGTTTCTATTCATAGGTTCCTTGGAACTGATCGAGCGGAAGACCTTTAAGGCACCTAGTCGAAGCTGCCTGAACCACTGGAAAGAATATCGAGTCGAATCTTTTTCCTCTCAGATTTTTCTTGATTCGAAAAAGTCGTTGGGAGCAAGGTTGGGGTTGTAAGGTGACTGTGGTAGTAAAACCAAGTTAAATTTGGCTTAAATTTCGGCTGTGGCGAGCGACGTATGAGAGGGCTCATTGTCATACTGAAGAACCCAATCATCTTTGATCTCTGGCTGGACTCGATTCTTCAAACGGAAATTAATCTAACAGTAAGACGATGGTGAGTGTTTAAATGTTCACAAACGTTCTCAAGAAGCACTTTTTCTTAATTTTAATCATTTTGTTTGTTGAAGGTCTCCCAGCATTATCCTCTTCAATGCCTTTCCGGCTATTTTGGAACCTCTTATGCCATATGAAAACCATTGCACGTGACATGGCTTCTTCTTTAGAGGCCTCTTGAATCATATCAAAATTTTCAGAAGCGGTTTTTTTTTTATCATTTTCACACAGAACTTTATTGAATACGTCTGCTCCAAGTGGTGCTGCATTTTCGAGTTTTCGACGTAGATCATTGACATTCACTCGTTACGTAGGATCTATCACTCCAGCGTATCGGAGACACCTACCGCTTGTACTGCCTGTTAGCAGATATTCCGCTCAGCATTTTCCAGTTGGTGGAACCTGACTGCGAGCCCTTCTCTAATCAGGTAAAAATCAGTCTTGAAACTTTATGAACAGACCATGTCACAGGATTTTTAAGGATAACATAACATTAAAAACAGTAAGAGCAGTGTTTGAAAAAAAAAATCATTTAGTTGTTTAAGCAGCGTTTACCACTCCAGGACCATTTTTCTAGTCGTACGTCATTTGTTTCGACTGGTACTAGGTTGATGTCGTTGCAAAGAAAAATTCAATTCCAGCTGATCTTATGATAAATTCATATTCTTTACTTATAAAAGGCTGTTTTTATCACTATTATTAAAATAAAAATTAGTACTTCATTGCTAGTCCTTACCGACCGTCTCTCGCATGAGTGGGTGCGAGGAGTACTATCTCCACTAGATGTTACTGTCGAACGGAAATAAATACAACATTAGATCTAAATATTAATAAGCAAGTCTTGATGTTGGATTAGGAATCTCATAAAAGATTAAGAAGAAATTAAAAAAACAATTATTTATAAAATTAATTTATTTTGCCATCTAAGCAAAAACTTTAACCGTACCACAAGCAAACTAAAAGGAGAATACAAACATTACAATGTTTTTAAAAAAGTATACATCGCTTTAGTAATCCCAGCTTAGTCCTAAGTGGAATATCCCTTTAATAATTCTTTTTGTCCATTTTTTCTGTTTTTAAAGAAGCAAAAAGGCTTCCTCATATCTATTAAACGTTGTTTTTAATTAAGTAGTGAACAGCATTAATGATTACATTTTCTGCAATATCTTGTGTTAATACTAGGATGATTGAAAAGTAAGATTTGGTTATCTACGTTTTTTAAGCGGACCAGTTTACCTATATAAAAATAATATATAAATATATAAATAGATAACTAACAATAAAACACTTTGTTAAAATAGTTTTGAAAACATTTATATATTAATATTTACCAACACAATATTATTTCAATTTATAATAATGTAACTTATTTAAACATGCAAACAATGATTAATCACTTCTATGGTCACAAACTAGAAATGCTCCTAATGTTTACAGAATGGTTTATTAATTATTGCATCGTTAAATTACGATAGATAAAAAATATTTCGGAATCATTGTACCAAGAGTAAAAATAAAATGAAAAACTAGGTTGGTAATGAAAAAAAAAATTGGTTCAGAGGTTTAAAGGAAAATCCGCGAATTGATTTTTAAAATTTGATTTCTGGATTCTAAATAATCTTGGAACCTAAAACTTCAAATTTTGAAATTAAGTTAAATTATCCTTTTTCTTGGTTGATCAAACAGTTTCATTTCTGAAAGTAATGAACCAAAACCAGTTTGCAAATTGAAAAATGTTGTAGCTGTTTAAATAACAACCAGTTTTCCATGTTTCTTATTTTTTTTTTTTTTTTTATTCAATTGGAGATACAAAGAATCCCACAAAATAAAGGAAAGAATAAAATAATCAGGGAGTGAGGTTAAAATTTATTTTTTTCCTTGGTATAATTACAAAGGTCCAATATTGAAAATATTATAATTGTTGATTTTAAAATGAAATATTGAATAATTTATTACTAATCGCTATCAATTTTATAGCTTACCAAGTTAATTGACCCAGTGTGAATGCTATTTTTTAATTTTTTTTTTTTTTTGCCCAGGTGCCTAGTTTTAACTTAAGGTTTATGCTGGTGATAACAAAATTGACCTGAAAAGGACTGGGTGACATCTGCTTTGGCGACGTCAATTATTAATGTGTTTGATTTTAATTACATCTGCTGAGTTAGTAAATATAATGGTCAATCATTTTTTTTATGTTAAGAGATAGTGAAGGTGTTTTTCTTGTCTTAGTTTCGTAAAACTAAAACTGTCTTGACGCTTACGTAAAAATAAATATAGGACAAAATTTCTGGACAGTTAACTTGAGGGTAAAATTGACTAAGCCTCCTATTCGCCTTAAGGAAATATTTAAAAAATCGTCCAAACAATACCACTCATCATATTAAATAGAAATAAATCCATAATTTAGAAATTGGAAAAAGTTGACCGTATGAAGTAAATTGTTGGGAGATAGAATATTAATAAATAATTCTCTTCTATTATTTTGATACCTTTTTAGACCGCCACCCGGATTATCTTCCAACAATAATTTAGAAATGTTCAATGTATTATTAGGATTGAACCCAAGGCTGTAATATGAGTAGTAGTAGTACCCTTTTATTTATGTAGGTACCAATTATTAGTAGTTACATATTAAAAATACAAGATACATAAAGTGCCTTTGACACTCTCAAAATATTTTCTTCTTACCTATACTGTAGCCTTCAGAGAGAAAATAATATTTTACATGAAAGCAGTGTACTATTTTATTCTTAATCATGTTTCGAGAAACAATAACTAAAAAAATATATATGTTTTGGATATAAATCCAACCTCTAATAATTATAATTAATCAATTATAAATTTATGTTATTTCAAAAACTCACTTAACTAGAATATTTTTCATTAAAAAAATATCTTGGGATAATTGTCTGTTCCTTTCACGTACTGCATCATTTTCATGGACTCCAACAACTCTACGAGAGCGTAATGCAGCAACTTCTCTTTCCAGACGACTCTTTTTTTCTAACAGACTTCTTGTCAAATCTACGACATACAAAGATATAAAATTTGTAAGCAATGGTATAAAAGTTTAAGAATGATGAGAATACCTTTCTGAAACTCCAACTGTCCACCGAGTTCAACATTTTTTTCACTCATTCTTTCCAGTTCTGAAACAAGCCATCGACGGCTAGGGCGGCTATTCTTCTTTTGGGAATGACCGTGATTATTAGGTGGGGTTGTTGATAAATGAGGCTATTGCAAAACATAAATTAATCACTTTTTAAATAAGAAATATTTAATTGAAATTGAATTAAAATATGTCACCATGAAAAAAAAATTCCAAAGGAATATACTTAACTATTTTATTTACCCAATAATGCTACAATAATAATTATCTAACATGGATTTGCGAGAAACCAAAATAACAAAAACCAGTAGCAAATGATTGCAGCTTATTTATTTCATCAGCGTACAGGAAAGTGCTATGATTAAAAATAATTTAGTATTTGAGCCAGTGACTAGAAAAAAGAAACAAGCTTAGCTCTTTTAATGAGTGTAATTCTACATAAAAATCTAAGGGGGAGAGGCAAAAAGGGTATTGTAACAGGACTAGAGAAAAAGAAGGATGCAGAAGTCTCCCACACTCTTCGAGAAACGATCGAGCCATAGTGCCCTACTCAATGCTTGTGAATTCCCAGTCCTCCCTATCTCGATTAAGGCCTACTGTGACCTTCACATGGTGCCCTCCCCTCCCCCCGAAGAGTCCGACGGGACTCACGGACTACACAGGCGGAGTCCTATACTTCTGTCCAAAAAATCCAGTCTCGCAAAATAGTGTATGTTTATTTTTTCTTTGTTTTTTTTATATTTACGAGAGTCGGAGGGAACCTTCAAAAGACACGGATAGGTCCGTACCTATGCGTAAGTCATATTTTTATCCACTAAAACCTCCTCCCACTAATCCCAGTAATGTCCTACTTAAAGCGGTACTGGTAGACTCTTAATCACCTGTGTCCGGTCAACAGTTGGGTTACATAAAAATCATCCTCACCATGTCTGACCTGTGACTCAAACCAACCTGTAAGTCCACCTACCGGAATCTGCAGATTCCCAACGCTGTTGCCACTGAGTGATAGTTATTTGCCACTCTTCTTTTCTCGAAACGCGTGAACGTCGTCCATAACACCTACTTCTTTCTTCAACAAGATGTTCAACAGGAAGCATTTTGGTTAATACGCATGACACTACATAGAAAACAGTTTGAAATGCACTGCAAAGAAACTCTGCAATGAACGGAAAACTTCTGTCTCCTGCATGGTTTCGTATCTTTGCAAATTGGAGCTCCATATAACATGATTGAGAGGACAACAGTATTTTAAACATAACTGAGAACAAATATCGTGTCCATCTACTGTGAGAGTGATAGTCTCGGTTTGCTTCCTGCTGATAACAAGGAACGCCTCAGTCTTATAATCTGCAAATTGCAGGCCTATCGATAATAGCCAACCTCAGATTGCAGTAACAGCCTTGTTGGCAATTAGGGCTACTTCTTCTACGTAGTTCACCACTAACACCACTGCAACATCATCTGGGAAGCCCACGACAATAGCTCCCTCCAGCATTGTAAACTTCATACATGACGTTCCACAGAAGAGGCTCTAACATGGAGCCCTATGGGACACTACCAGTCAACTTATACATCCTTTGGCCAATGTCTGAAGGATAGAACAGAAATCAATAATATGATGAGCTGGCACAGCCAAAGTCATTAGGGTATCCAATATGCAGATCCATCTTAATCCTGCAATTGCTGTACGGGAAGTTTCTATTACTAGTCCAATAGCATCTACCGTGGATTGCTCTTTCCGAAATTCATATTGAGTCTTCGAGAGGCCGTTTGCACCCTCAGTGATCTCTTTTTTTCTTAAACACCTTACCTATTAATATTCAGCAAACCAATTGGACTATAGGATTTTCCGTTCTTCCTTTACCCTTAGGAATAAGTACAAGGTGCTGTCTCTTCTGAGGTATTGGTAATGAGCCTTCTTGCAGGCAGGAATTGAAGAGATCAATGAAAATATCTAGATATTTTCTTAAAGCCACCTTAGGTCTCTTTAGAGGCACATTTGGAATACCAGGTGCCTTGCCATCTTGTAGGTCTGAGGCGATGTTCTCTATCTCTTCCTGAATGATAGGTGGGAAATCAGCTCTATGTTTATTTTTTTAGCATACAATAATAGTTGCCTATTCCGTGAATAGACAACTGACAATATTGTCTACAACATCCAGTTGCGTGGGGAGGCTATACTCACTTTCTTAAGAGCTTTTTTTATAAGACCTACCCCACTGGTCCTTATCAATCTCACCACAAACTTCTTTTCAGCAACGTCTTTTACTTTCCTTTATGGCTCTTCGGAGGTTCCTTCTAGCAATCTTGCACTCTTCCTGAAGCACGGAAAACCCCGGGAGCAAGTGAGGCGTGCTGGTAACGTATTCTTGCTAGGTTGCAACATCAACAAAGGTCAGTAATAGTATCTGTCCATTAGATACCACCAGATAGACTGGGGAATAATGTTTACCAGGACATCTGCATTGGACTAGCTCTCCGATATCTTAACAATTAAGACGTCAGGTCTCTTCACGACTCCTCGATTTTTTCTGGACTTTTTATCAAGGCTCTTCTTTAGGTTCCTAACGTCGAAGTGCCAGTCTTTGAGTGGGTCTACTTTCTGGTACACCCCAGGTTGTTTCTGTTCTAATAGATAGTGTTTCTAATCTTCCAGATGACGTTTCTCTCAATTTTAGCAATCTTCCCCTTAGTATCCGCGAGGCATGGTTACTGTCCCTTTGGATTACGAGCTAGGAACGATCTTTCCCGGTGGACTAAGCAGATATAAAAAAATTATAATATATTTTAAGGAAATATTACCAATAATTCCGTAAATTGTTTAATCGACATATTGATATATTATTAAAGGAAGACTAATACATTTAAAGGATAGTTTAAAAATTAAATATTTAAATCTGATGTCTATATTAGATATCGATATTAATATTCGACATTTTTATTAATATCGATATCAAATTTTTACAATGATATCCCAATGTTATTAGTAAAAATATTGATATCTCATTTCAAAAAGACTAGAAAATTGTGAGGAATATTTAAAAATTAATTTCGATATTCATCTTTTTAATTAACATTGATATCAATCTTTGGTAACGATATTCCAAGATTTTTTAAACCATATATCGATATTTCAGTTTAAGAAAGACAACAATTTTGAGGAAATATTTATAATTAAATTCTAAAAGTCAATCCAATATTCGATATCGATTTCGATACTTGACATTATTGTCAATATAGATACCAAACTTTGACAAAAATATTCTAAGATCATCTAGTTTAAATATAAATATTTCATTTTAAAAGGACTAGAAACATTTAAGGAACGTTTAAAAATTAAATATTTCGATATTTCAAATTGATTTCAATTGCAAATTTCATTGAAAAAAGAGTAAAATAAATAGCTTTTTAGTAACAAAGCAGCATTTTGCAGTAAATTCTAATTACTTTCAAAATTATGGTTTGTAATATACTTCTCCCAAACCATTCAATTCTTTTGAGCCCTTGTCTACTAAGCCTAGCTCTTTTGGAAATTCCCCTTTATAGCGTATTCATTACGAAATTAATTAATTATTTAGAACCAAAATATTACAATTTTTTCCTTTATCATTATTTTTGGATTTGATATGTATTTTTTTTTTTCAAAAATTTATTGGCATGTCAATATTTATAGCAATATTGCTCGTCAATAAGTTAATAAAATGACGACAAATTAATATGGGGCAATGTTTTGACCTGAAACTTACTTTTTATTTTTTCGGGAAATTTGCTCGGAAGCGGTGGGCAAAATTCAATTTTCCCTTAAAAATAAATTTCATAATTGCGACATTTTAGTCTCTTCGGCCGATCGATTAAATACAAATTATGATGACGGATACAAATAGGACATTGGTTTCTAAAACGATGTTGTATGTACGTTTCTTCAATTTTCACCACCGTTTAGGAGGAAATCGTCCAAAACAGTAAACAATTGTTTTTTTGTTGACCTCTTTAGGATTTATCAGATCGAAAATCTCCAGTAAGAATTCGTCATAAAATCTGATCAACTATCATATTCCGTAAAAAGTACACTATTCCATTGGAAATTGGAGAGTTAGATGCACTGAAGAAAGAATGAAAATTAACAATACTCACAAAAGATAAATCAAATATCATTTCTTTGATTTATTTTGAAGCAAAAACTTGTATATTTAAATGACCTTAAGTTGTATAAAAATTAAAATACTTAACATTTTATTAATAGTCTATCATAATATTAAAATAACCCTTGTTTATTAATAAACCTTTACTATGGTTTATTTTTACTTTAATCTTCTACTGTAATCAGCTTAATTTATTGAATTATGCACTGAAAAGTGGTAGGATGTATCTTGGATCTTTTACAAAATTAAACCAATGCTTATGTGTCCTGTTTTTAGTCACAGCTAAACTTATGTTAATATATTCAAAAATAAAAACAAACATAATTTATTAATACAATAATTAACATTAAGTGAAACAGGATTCATTAAAAATTGCAACTACAATAAATAGTATTGCAGATAACTACAAAAAAAAAACATTCAATGATAAAGTAGCTAATTGTTATTTTATGGGATTCAAAAACATAAGATAGTATGTTGATATAATGATATAATGATTCATTAACTATTTAAATAGAATGTAAATCAAAACAAAATAACTATAATTTTGTCTCTGTTTTGGCAAAACTCACCACAGTCTGTATATAGTTTTTTAGTTTTGCATAAATAGGGAAGATTTATTTAATCAACCTATGTATTTATGTAGTTACAATATCTATTTATAACATAAGTTATATATTAACTGCTTAGACTGTCAGAAATTGGTTCAATTTCCAACAAGGTCACTCAAAGAAATATTTCATTAAAGTCCAGTAAAAAAATTAAAGCATTTCAATTTCGTATATACAGGTCAGGGGGGCAACCTCTACATAACCATATGGGATTTGAACAGAGGACCAATGGACTCACAAACTGCTCTTGCCTCCTACCTGTTTACTACTTGTACAACTAAATTATATGTTATAAATGAATTTATCTTGGTAATATGATTTATTACAATTGAACAAATGTTCGTAAGGCTAAGATTTACATAAAACTATCATATATGCACAACCTACTTGTTTTTCTTTGTCATCAGCGTGGACTATTACAGAAACCACCTCTTTGTTCATCTGATCTCAGTTGTTCAATTCTGTTTAAAAATAAATTAATAAAATTCAGCAAATACTTCAAAACTATAAAACAAATATTCAATACTGGAAAGGTTACCTTCCCGGTCATTCACTGTTATATTTTTCATAGCAACTGAAACCAATCCTACCTCTGCCGATAATATTGTAATCAATAAATGCATTACCTCTACCGGACTCTATTTGTGGCCTACTTTGGAAAAAAATATTCCTTAAAATTCTTAGCAGCAATTAACAAACAAGAAACTATATGGATCATTAAAATGAAGTAAAAATTTTGAGGTTTCTGTTTTTTAATTGACATAAGTTGAAAAGTACACGACAAACACTTTATCTTATGGAACTAAACATTACCTTAACATATTAAAACTACATAATTTTTTTTCAGAAGAGAAAAAAAGTTTGAAAAAATAATTTTTGATCACATTGAAGTTAGTTTAAGGAATATTAAAATATGTTTTTAAAAATCAATTTTACATAAAGTTACTATGTACTTGATTAATTTGTACACAATACAAATATAGAGAAGTAAATAGAATCATGACGACATACATTAATATTGTTACTAAATAAATCATAGCTATTATAAAATGTCTTCGGAAACTGCTCTATCAACGGTCTTGTCCCAATATATGCAAATCTAAGTTGTATCAAGAATTATGCCGTATAGTTTTCGGAGTATTACTTGAATAATTGTAATTTTTATCAAGTGCTATATATTAATACCAGTTTTGTTAATGATTATTCCAAGAAACAATTGTATTGATCATAATCCCAAATGAGTGAGAATCCACCAGTAGCGCTAGAATCGATGATAATTCATTTCCGAAACAAAAACTTCAATAGATTTTAATTATTAGTCGATGGTATGGTTAATTAAAAATATGATGAAATTCAGAACAATTGGTTAAAAAATATGGCTAAAAATATGACCGATTTAATGCACAAAAGGAAATATTTGACATCACAGTATCGTTATTTTTTGTAACTGTTACATTCCAAGTATTTCAAGTAAATATCTATCTGTGTAAATAAACATGTATTTAATTTATAAGTTTATTTGTCTATATTATGAATTTAGATAAGTGAGATAAATGTTTCTTACATTAATCCTGCAAAGAAATATGCTCCTGTTGTAACGGATAAACGAAGACTAGTTCGTACGTTACAGCAACTTGTTACAGTTCCTATAATTGCTTGAGGTTTAGCGTGGGTTCGCCATATTGCTTGGTTGTAGTTACTTGTGAAGTGTTAGAAGTTTCTCTTCGATCTTTCAGATACTTCATTTTCAATTCACTTTAAGTTTTTGTTTTTTAAAGTCACAATGGGCGTGGAAGTTGAACAAGTTATCCCTGGAGACGGTAAAGAAGTTTTTCTCATAGATGTGATATATTACTAGAATGATGCTTCTATTTTTTTTTCTCAAATTTTAATTTATTACCAGGGTCAACGTTCCCAAAAGTAGGCCAGACTGTCGTTGTCCACTACACCGGTAAGACCACATTTGTGTGATTTTTATTTTTATTTTATTTAGTAATAATTACTGTATTATGTATTAATTTCATTAACATATATATGAACATAGAAACCTACCCCTAGAACATTGAAAACTATCCCTTTTGTTGTATAATACCCTGTCTTCTTTTTGTATTCCATACCATCTTGATTTTTCTTGTTTTCTCACATTTTAAATTTATGAGGTTCCTACCTTGAAAGTGTATCTTTATTAGTAATTTTAATTATAGTAACTCTTGATAAAATGTTGTTATACTATTGATACTTAAAATTGGGTCTGATTCTCATATATTAGACCAGTAATTGCTTTGATTATTAAATTTTAATTTGATCCTGCTGTATTTCTTGTAACTTTTTTTTAAAAATTTGTTAACCTTCAACAGTTAGATCAGTTTTCTAATTAAATTGTTGAAGTTTTATATTTTTTATTCATTAATAGCAAACATTTATATTCACATTATAACAGCTAGGAAGAAATGAAAATGTTACAAGCTCTTCCTGTTGCACAGTGTAATTGTGATTGTAATCCATTAATATGATTGCCTTGTGTTTATGTTGCAAAGTAAATTAACACTTCTATGGATTAGCATGTACTTCCTACTGATATTTATTTTTATTTTATTCATCTTTTAGATGTTGTTCCTAGTCCCACTATTGTATTAGTCTAAAAAAAGTTTTGTTCATTGAATTTTATTATCGTATTATGTTTGTTAATAGTCTACAATATTCCACTTTAAACTACAGCTCGCCATCAACAGATTCTTCATTATTGAGATGAGTGTCTACTTCTTAAATATGCTATCCTATGCTTTTTTTATACCTATTTCTCTATAATATTACCATTCGTTCTTATGATAAAAATTATATATATTTTTTAAAGGATTATTTTATTGGAATAAAAAATTTGTGAAGTGAATTTTTTAAATATTTAATTTCAATTTATTTTGCACAAGATTGAATATGTTTCTCTTATCCATGTAGGTTTGAAGATGGGTTACATGTTTGTGCAAATCTGTTAAAATAAACAATATTAAAAACTAAGTTCCTGTTTTGGTTTTTCTGTTATAATAACTGATCCCCGTCATAACACTTAATCCTTTTATATAAGTACTGTTAAATCACTCCATTGTTTCAATTTTGTATTAATTACCAATAGTGGTTAGTTCTGTTTGTTAATTGACCAAATTTCATTGAAGCTTTTTCCTGCTGATAAGAAAACCCAAGATTTCTCGTCAACTGGTCTTTCAATAGTTGTAACTGACCTAAAGCTCTAACAAAGTTCCTCTTAATATATCTGGTAAATTACGGATATTAATTTCAGCTTGTCCAGGAGATGAAACCACCACAGGAATTATTTAACACTTGAGGTTAGGCTGATAACTGTTATGTTTACACAGCTTTAAAGAAAATTTATCAAGTCATAATAGGGTTTCTAGTGACCAGAAAAAGTCAAGGACTTTTTTATTTCTGGAAAAGGGGGGATCTGATATTTTTAATTTATTTTATTAATCCAGAAAAACTGCTGTGGTAAGAAAAGTCAAATAACAAACAATTAAAAATTGTTTCAGAATCAGTATAACAAGCCTTACAAAAAAAAAGTTGTAAACCTTGTTAGACATTGATGACCAAAAAGGTTTTAGGACTTAAAACAAGACAAGGAAAAATCTGGCCCTATCTGGGATTTTTCCAAGCATAAAATTATACAAAACTCACTCGCAGCCTCTACCTGGGCATTTGTGAGGCCTGTTAGACAATGGGTGGCACTCACAAAAAGTAAGCATGGAAGTGACGAACCCACCCTACAAATAACCACTTCAGGAAATGCACAATGTATTTCCTCATACGCGAGATCACTTCCTCACGTGGGAGGAATTGGACCTCCACAGTCTGTCGCTCAATAATAATATATCAAAGTTTGTTCTGCTTTATTGAGAACAGATATAAATAAACTTAAAAATTGCTTTATAACATTAATACCACATTTTCAGAGTATGTGGTAAAAGGTACAATTTATATAATTTTTGAAAAAAGTACAGCTGGAATTAAATAGACAATGTTCATACCTGCTTAATACCTTGTTGGAGAATGGTTGGTCAGGCCTTTTCCAGCAAAACTCTTTAGGTTTAATTAAAATTGCTCAAATTCCTTTGCCTTTAGGAATTAAGTATTTATTTTATTATTAATACAGTAGAACCCCACTTGACTCTCCTTTTAGGCACCGAGACATTGATGATTAAGTGTTGAGATGATTAGCAGATCAGCAATCTAGAGTGTTAAAAAGGAAAAAAAAAAAAACCTCCCAATATATTTATTAATTCAATTCATATAAGTGGTAGAAATAAGCTTACTAAACAAAAATAGTTTGTAATGGATTTATTATTAATTTGTCTATTAACTATTAGTATGTGGTAAACCTAAATTTATTAGACCAATTTATAAATTTAAATAAACATTTTAAGATAAGTTATAAAAAGAGATTATTCTTAATAGTATTACTTCCCACTCCAAGAATTTACATATTTCATTAATGCAAACACCCATCCAACTTTCATGATACTTCTGATTTATCTTTCCATATTACTACTAATTTAACTTCCAGTATTACTACAACCCTTTTTCTTTTTTCTTTAAGATTACAAATAATCTTGAGAGATAGTTGACATTGGATGACTTATACGAGAAGATGGGGGTGCGTTCAAATTTGGTCATTTGACTGTACCTCCCAACCGTCTCCTCGTATAAGATTGCAAATAGTGGAAATGTTGATCCATCAGCTGTCTTACATAATATAACAGTAATGCATGCCTTTTCTTTTTCAATTGTTTCCACTAAAACTGATTTTTAAACTTTTTCTTTAACAGTCATGTTCGATGAAATGGAAAAAAAAAAAAAAGGCTGTTTAATCTTCATTATAAACCCAAGTCTTATCAAGTGGATAATTGTGTGTTTTTCTTAAATTAGTAAAATGCTTCTGGTAAGCTTATAAGGATAATATGATATATTAGTGTATTAAGGCCGAATGCTTTCTCTCCAATTAAGGCAGTTAATGTCACAATATTAAAATATACCAATGGTAAAAAGTTACCTGTTTGGATTGTGTGTATCATACAGTTTAACCATTCACTGTTTTATGGTTTGTTTATCCTAAGTTCCTAATTTTGATAGTAAAATTACCTAGTACCATGACCTCCAAAAAGTTATGTAGGTTCACCAGTGATGACAATGGGTGATTCATTGTAAGTTATCTTTTGTTCTGTTGATTTCCATCTTCCCCAATAAGTAATCTTCCTTAGGGTTGTCTTTCTCTCGATCGAGCATAAGATCAAAGCTTTGATTTACACTATATATACACCCACACCCAGGGTGTCCCATTTTACTTATCCACTCTAGCATCTGCAATTTTTGGAATTTTTATTTGATTTTTCATGCACTGTAGCAGAGGCATGTGATCTATCTTTTGAGGATATTTTTAATTTTATGACCCAATAGTTCTCTGGTGCCCTTAACTCAGGAATGTTATACATTATTCTATTATGGAGTCTGACAGTAAATTATATTTTAAGACAAATTCATATTGGGAACTTTTTCAATCTGAAATAAATTCTGAAACGATTTTGTTCCTTTGAGTTTTTCAATTTTCCACACTGTTAACACATAAATAGTACAAAATAATTAGTGGTTTTTAGCTATTTATGTCCTCATGACATGTCAGATCAAAGAAGTACTTGGAAAATCAGTCATACAATTTTATTTCCTATCAGAATCTTTAAAAAATTAAAAATAGAATAAGTACCACATTCTATTGGAAATTCTTGGTTATGGGGATGAACTTGTATACTGGGTCAGCCTGAATATAACGAAATTTGCCTCAACTATTTTGTTTATTATACTGTAACACTGAGCATATTACATAAATATTCCAGTTATTGGAATATTCTGGAGCTTAAAGAATGCTGTATTGTATATCATTTTATATACCTATGATTTGGAATGACCCATCTCCAATTTTCCTTTTATCAATTAAAAAATTGATGGTAAATCATAATGACATCACCTCATGTGTTTCAGTACCTTCAGGTTAAAAGACGTAAGTTTCTATTCAGGCTTATGTGATCTGACCTAAATCTCTTTTTTTTTTTTTTTTTTTTGTGTTATATTGATTTTTTTTATTATTATTAGGATAAGTAATCAGTAGTAATTTAGATCCTAATTAAAGTAACCTTATCTCTTCTGAATTATTATGGCTCTAAAAGTTTGATAAATTTGTTTAGTTTTACTTGCATGTTTAAAAGTTAGTGTTTAAAAGTCTGAATTTTTATTCTCAATCATTATAATATAGTTTTAAATATTAGATCTGTTTATTTATAAAAAACATATATATTTATTATATAATATAATTTAGTTTTTACTTGTAATTTTCTTTATGGCATATTTCAGGAACTTTAGAAAATGGTGTTAAATTTGACTCGTCGAGAGATCGTGGAGTACCATTTAAGTTCAGGTTAGGCAAAGGCGAAGTGATCAAAGGTTGGGATCAAGGAGTAGCACAGGTAATAAAATGAAAAATAATTGTTGAAAAACAGAAATCCCAATTTAAAAAAAAAAAAATACTAAACCTTATGGTACTTTATCCATGCCATTTCTCAGACTTGTGACTATTATAGAAGTAAGATAAATTCATTTATCCATAACTTAAATTGTTTGTCAACTATGTTTTATTAATTACCATCACATTAACACCCTTAGTACCTGGTAAAAAAATTATTAGGAATATCATGGGGTCTTCTTATTTTTTCTATTATACATCTGATATTCCTGCACTGGTGATTATTAACCATGAAGATCTAGTATGCTTTTTTTTCTACCTGTTCCTGTCTGCCAATTTGTGATTCCATTCGTTGGATATTCCCTCTTTACGAGAATTCATTGGTGAAGCCTTAGTCTTTCTCTTAATCTCTGGACTCATTTCTCTGTTTTAATTACATATCTGACTTATTTATTAGGCAAAAAATAATTTCAATTTTTAAGTTTTAATTGTTTATTTCAACTATTTAATGATTTTCTCTGTAATTATAATTGTGATCCCCAATCACAATTACATTTTGCCCAACACTGTCTGACCTATATGAAATATCCTAATCTCAGGTTTCATAGTAGTATATTGTTAGAGGTGATGCCAGAACTCCTTGTTTGTACCTTTTTTAATATTGAATAATGGTCCTGTTCAATCCATTTCTATTGAATATTTGAATTTTGATATTATTATTTGTTAAGGCATCTGAATAGGAAATTAATAATAAGTTTTTGGTTTTTTTGCTTAGAATTTCTTTTTCAATAATTTTCTAGAAAGGGTCAGGCAGGTGCCTGGGGAGGCTAAGGTTTTCTCTGGTGATACCTACCTACATCCATGCCTATTATAAATATTTTGCTATATTATTTTATCAGATTATGATAGATGATTTCTCCTTTGTCTTTTTATCATTAAACCCATTCCACTTGACCCTGATTTCTTACCATAACAACATGAATAATTTTTTCTCTTCTTACGCACTATAATTTATCCTTCTCCTCTGATCTCAGGAATAGCTAAAATGTCCAAGTTAATAAGTAAATTTTTATTGTTATTTCTTCAGGGAATGAGTCTGATTTATCTAGTTCTGTTGAAGAACAACAGCTCTTCACTTCTTAACCTGAGGTTCTAAAGAATGAAATTCATCTCTAAGTTAGCTTTCTTGAAGAATCTTTCTTAAAAAGTAATTCCATGGTTCAAGTCTCCACAAACAGTGAATAATAGTTTAAATACAAATCACATCTATTAATTATAAACTGAAATTTATTTTTCTTATAATTTTGTTGTAATGTGATAACTAAAGAAGTTAGGAATATTTAATTTCTTTACAAGTTCTCTAGCTAGTCATTTCTTACTATATTACAATTAAATTCAAAGTTCTATACTTTATATATTATTACTATTAAGTTTGTTTTTTCTTACTTCTTCCAGATGTGTGTAGGTGAGAGAGCAAGGCTTGTATGCAGCCCAGATTTTGCATATGGATCCCGCGGACATCCTGGAATATATCCTTTTATTTATAACATTTATAATACATAAACATTTTGCACAAAATTTCTGTATAACATCTAGTTCTTTGTAAAACTAATTTTATCTGCACATGTCAAAATATTTCTCCAGATAGGCTGGTATTAAAATATTGAATAGTTAATTTATCATACCGGAGATATAACTGATAATTGATGAAATCAAGGTGATAACTGAGTTCAGGTCAGAAAGCAATGGCAAAACCTGGGAATATAGAAAGGATATATATTGTTTGCCTTGATTATGATTTGGTGGATATAAATGGATTCAGAACCGAGTTTTGATTGTGGTTGGGGGAGTGGTGACTAGGGTAGAAGTGTGAATGAAATTTAAGTATAAATATAAAACATACTTTATCTTTAATGAAATATTAAGTTAAAGTATACTCATAAATATTTAAGGAAGCAGGGTTTTGTGAAAAAGTAAAGTATTCATGCTTCTGCTACTAGAATTTTCTGTCTCCTTTGTAGTTGAAAATATTTCTTTTATCTACAGGTTGATAAATCTAATGGATGGATGGATAAATTCTATTAAGTCAATTTTTTGAACTCATTCATTGTGAACAAATTTATATGTGAGATTTTGTATAGTGAAACCAGGAGTTGTTTGTCGCATGGGTGGTTGAATCTAATGGGCTTCATCCTGACCTATCCAGTGAAACCTATTGGGCTTTACAATGCTTACACCAGGGTTGTTGAGCAAGGATCATACTCCTGTTTTTGTGCCTTCTTAGTTTAAACATCATTATTCGCAGTAATCTTTGACCTCATGTACACAAATTAGTCAAATCATTCAAATGAATAAAGACTTATCTGAAGAAAATCTTCGTTAGGACCTCTAGCTCTTCCAGCAATCATGTATATAGTTTTAGAGGTTTTAACATCATGTCCCGGTTGCATTCTGAATCCTTACTGGCTGCGTCTTTGAGGGCTAAGAGGTTTTGTTTTACTACAACTTTTGATGTCCCAACAATGTCCAGTTCATCAGAATAAACCATTCTGCTGGTTTGAATCATTGATTCTGTTAGTTTTTTCCAAACCAATATTTAAGAGCTGACAAGCAAGGCAAGGGAATCAGTGATGGAAGTGCCTTTTAGGAGTCCCAACTTACTTAATGGCCATCCATATTCCATTCATATTTATACCTATTGTAAGTGGTGTATGATCAATTTGATTCATATTGTTCATTCCCTATTGGCGAATCTCCATATAGTCAAATGGATTCTTGTGTTAAAGAATTATAAGTTACTTATTATTATATAAAGATTAGAAGGATTCATGATTCACATTAGTCCTTGTATTGGAATGAGTCTTATTCCTGCACTGATGATGGCTGAATTGGTGAAACATTGATCAGTTAGTTATTTACTGTTTGTTTTTTTTTAAGTATTATTATCATGTTTACACTCTTATCTTAATTATATTAAATTAAAGGAGGTAATTTAACTTTGTTTGGAGTCCTAAGTGGAGATTAATTATCCATTTCTGTTTGATATGTGAAGTATGGTAATGAATAAGTATTTTGCTTTACTACATCAAGATTTTTGTCTTTAATCGATATATTTGCTGAGGCTTCAGCATTCCTCTAGAGCAGTGATTCCCAGAGTGTGCTCCCTGGGGGCGCCACAAAATATTCAATTTAACAATACAGCAATTTTCTTGGAATTTTCGATTCAATTCTCGAATTTTTGTGCCAACAATCGTGTATGCTGACAAAATTCTATGAATTTAGCAACTTTCAAGTCTTTCATTGTTTTCTTTCCAATCGTAATCTCATCTTTTAAAAAGGCTAGTGAGCAACACGGCTTCCCTACCCTTGCTTTAGTCACTAAACAGTACAAAAATAGTAAGTATCTGTCTTTTTCCCTGTTAAATGGTTAGTCGCTTTTAAAAAAGAAAGTTTTTCAGGATAGCCACCAATTTAGAAAAAAATCTGATGTATTTAGGGTGCCGCTAACCTAAAAAGATTGTTAACCTCTACTCAAATTTCAAAAGTTTTATCTAGTTTATTTTTAACTTTATTTTCGGTAGAGGTATAAACTACAAACTACATGCATGGGACAAAGGTTTAATTAATCACAGATATGTAGTGGTTAACCTAAATGGTTTAGATCTATGAATTGAACCTGTGAGTTACTTAGCGTTATTCTACTGTATCTTATGAATCTTTTATAACATTGTTGGACATTAGTCAAGGTGAATGAAAGATACTATTCATTATGTTGTTTTATTTTGTATTCTCTTTTACATTGTTTATCATCACAGCAGGGCATAATCCTTCATATTTTTGTGAATTGACCTTGACTAATCTCCAGCAATCATTCAAGATTTTCTTTTTTTGTTAAATTTAAATTTTTTTATTTTCCTTGACTGCAGATACACTATCCCACCTAATGCTACGCTAATCTTTGATGTGGAACTGTTGAAGGTAGAACCTTGATCTACTCTTGGGACTAATTTTATTTACTTACTTTTTCCTAACCATCATGTCTGTAATGCTATTAAAGCATTTTCAATCTATGTTTTCTTCTACCTCATTATGTTCATTGTCATTGTACATCAATAATTAATTAAAAAATTAAATACACTGGTATTGCTTATTGGTCTAAAGTTAATCATATTTAGTTAATCCTTTAATATTTTTTTTATTATTAGTGAAAGATGTTCTGTAATCACCTAGAGCTGAAGCATAAGTTGAAAGAGGCCTACATTTTTAATTATTCTAAATTGGTATACATTTTAGTCGAACTTTGAATTCTATTTTATATAATTAATTCAAATTCTTGAGACTGGTACTTATCCATTAAATAAATCAAATGGTATCCTTATTAAGTCTCAACATTCTTTATTATATCAATAGTCCAACATTTCGGCCATCCTCAAGGACAATCTTAAATATAAATACACACCTCACATCAAAATTTAAAAAAGTGTTTTACAGGCTATTTTCCCAGGTCATCAAATTCAATTCAAAATCACCCTGGTTTTTTAGAACTTCATTAAGTTTTAAAACTTTAATTTTAGATCAAAAATACACTATCCACTATTAGATAAACAAACTATTTATTCATAGTTCATATTATACGAATTGGCCGAAACGTTGGGCTATTGATATAATAAAGAATGTTGAGACTTAATAAGGATAACATTTGATTTATTTAATTTAAATTCTATATTAAAGGTTAAAACAGAGCAGTCTGCTTATTGTTAAGCTCAACTTATCTTAAGTAGATAGTGACCTACTAGACTAGAATGTGTGGTATATTATGTCTTATTTATTTTGGTGTTTTTTTTTAATTTTATGTTAAATAATAGAAAATATACCAAAAAGAAGAAAAGAGCATATTAGCCCAGAATGTCTGGTATAATATATAAATATCTCATTTATTTAGGTGGTTTTTTTTTCTGTTATATTTAGACTATGACATAATATAATTGAATTTTTTATTATTATTTATAAATTATCCTCAGTCTATGGTAAGAGATTCTGGCTGTAAGTGTTCTAGAGTTTCCGATTGGAAGCAGTGTGTGTGTGTTCAATTCTCACTAATAAACTCATAGGAGTTGGAGCCCGGCCCTACCCAGGATTTTTTCAAGCACAAAATTATGTAATACTCACAATCTCCCCACGGACATTTGTGAGGCCCGTCAGCCAATGGATGGCACTGACAATATTAGGTGTGTGATTGACGAACCCACCCTATGAAAACCACGTCAGGAAACGCCTGATGTATTTCTCAGGTATATCGCCGTGAGTCCTTGGACCTCCACGTCTGTGGTGCCAATGAAAAAAAAAATAAACTCATCAGTCATCAGGGGTTGGCAAAAATGTTTACTTTCTGGACTAATTCCCATTGATAATACCAGCAGTCTGTTTAAATAGACCACATTATTTTAATTTTTAGCAGGCAATTATTACTTCAAATTATTTTTTGTATGTCTTACAAATAACTTATGGTTTTTATGGGAAAATTTTTTAGTATAAGTTTTTAGGGTGTTAACATCAGTTATCTATCTGTAAATTGTATAAAAAAGAATTTATAAGGTAACCAACCATCTTGGTTGTTTTTCCTCTGTAGTTCACACTATTATTGTGTTAGTTTAGTTCAATTGCATTTTTCTTAATTGGTTATGGATTATAAAAATTTCTAGCAGCAACAAAGAAGCTAACTAGACCATTTTTAGACTGGAAGAATTTCTAATTCCTGTAATCAACGAAAAAAGAATAATAAAACTAATAGTAATGTTATTAAGAGTTCCTTATGGTAATAACTAGGGGTAGGATTTTTATGTGCTAAAAAAATCTGAAATATATCCTAATAAATTGTCAAATATTTAAAAAAATATGTATATATAAATTTTGTATTATTCAACAATATAAATTACTAATTAATTAGTAATTTTATATCTTTAAAAAAGTTACATAAATATGTATTTATTGTATGAATAATATTTTAAAGAAATTATGTTTTAAAAAAATGTACTTAGAGAAAATAGCTGTTCAATAACAAAACATTAATTAGTAATTGTAATTAAACTAATTGATTAATAATTACTCAGAATGAATTATGAACAAATTATAATTGGAAATAAAGAATAATCCTTATTAAAAAAAAAGAAAAAAACTTTAGAAGAAATCATTTATTCAGCAGGGCCTTACAAAATTATTGCAGATTAAATTTATTTTTAAATTTTCAAATAACAATCTTCGTCGATTTGACTGCAGAATGGACTTGTACCGGCTAAAAGATCTTTCAATATCTATTGATGTTATAGGGGCATACTTAAATGAAGCTATTTCCATTGCATCTAGTTCGGTATTCGGCATCGCCTGGGCGGCTGTGTCATTTGTTCCGAGGAGAATGGCCCAAAGGACTGAATGATTTTATATCCTGGATTTCTTTTAACACGTTCTGTACTTGTTTCTTTATGACCTCCGTTTTCACCACCTATATTTTCCAGTCTTTCTATTGCTTCGTTCACAGTCTTTAAATTTTGAGACAGTGGAAGGTCCTTTTCTTCTAATTTTATAATTGTGTTGGATAAAAATACCACGTTTGCACTTATGTAAAACAAATCAGCCTTTATTGAATTAATTGTTAACAAGTTGTTCGCTTTCTCTACTGCAGTGGCGTCAACACTAAGTTTTGATATTATGTTTTTAATTTTTTCAAAATTTAAACAATAATATTGGGTTACAACAAGTGCCCCATCGTGTTATCACGAGTTCCGGTGGTAAAGCTAAGTCAGGGTGTGTTTTATTAAAAATAGTAATACGACTGGGAGCCTTCAAAAGATTTTTTTACTGTGGACACAAGCTTGTCTACATTTGGAAATTGAGCACGCACTGTTTCAGCAACGCGATGAAATGCGTGTTCCAGGCAGGTCAAATGAATTATCTTAGGATAAAATACTTTAATGGCATTACCAGCTTTATTCATGAAAGTGCCGCGTCTGACAAAAACAACTAAACTTTACCATGAGTGATGCCTTTAGGCCAAAGAACAGTCATAGATTGATTGACAAATCTTGCAATCGTTTCATGGTTACATTTTTCGAGGATTTCACAATTCAGCAAATAGGATTTTGAAGGTGCCTCAACACTTAGTCTGCCAACGATTATGTTTGCGATATAACGCCCTTCGATATCCGTTGTCTCGTCCACAGAAATCCAAATCGGCCCATCCGAAATTGCTTTACGAATTTCCGTTAAAGTCTCCTCGTATATAATTTTTTCTTAAAGTGCTTTCATTGGGCATTACTCGGCATGTGTATTTCTCGAGAAAGGTTTTTAAGTCCGGATTGCTAATTTTGTAGATAGCAAAGTCTGCCCTGATAAATGCTCGGCACAAATCTAAATACATAGTATTGGTACCTGTGGAATCTGAGGAGGAAAGAACTCGTGAAATGAAAGTCTGCCTTCTCGAAATACTTTTCTCACGATTCTCCTGGTGCTAAGTAGTTTTTATATCCTGTAAGACCTGCGATATTGACACAGCCTTGTCACAACTCGCACAAAATAAAACTCCTCGTTGTAAACGTTTCATTGGGAAACTCACTTTTGTACTTGGAAGCGCAATCCTTTGACATAGTTTTAGGCATGCTAAAATAATGTTAAAACACAATCAAAAACAATTTAACTCGAAAAGGTCTAAATGATGATTGGGGAGTGAAACAAGACTAAGATGAGAAGGGACCATGGGAAGGTGGGAAACAGAGAAATGGATTGAGGAGTAAACAAACAAATTCTAGGAATAAGACCCTTGCTATTTTTAACTGATTCTGAGAAATTCTGTGTGAATATTTATTATTGCCACTGCTTATAATTTGTGTTCAAAGATGAAGATATAGAATTTTTACGCACTATTTATGATAAATTTCACAGTTTCTTGTGTTATCATGAATTTACGTAGTTGCTGCGAAAAATGTAATTACAATTGAACAAATAATTTAAGGAAATATGTGTTCCAGGACAAAATATGTTAAAAAATAACAAATATTTCAGAAAATATGTGATTTACAACAAAATATGTAAAAAAAAAACCAAATATTTAAAAATATGGGAAATAAAAATGGCTTCTTTTGGCCAGAAATGTCTTGAAACATCTTTAGTTAGTAAGAAATCGCATATATCATGGCCAGGTAAAAATATGTGAAAACATAAAAATCCTATCCCTAACTAGGGATGGGGTATCGAAAGAAAAATATCGATATCATATCGGAACTGAAATATCTATATCGAAAATTTAACGAATTAAAGTAATAATAATTATAAAATGATAACATAGGAAGACTTATTGTATGTCATACCTAATCAAATTACGTAAGAAACTCTTAATAACTATGAAACAAAGCAACACCACGACAACCATATCATAAACATAACAAATATAAACTAAAATATAATTGTTTTATTAAAGAAAATTTTTTTAAAAATAAATATTGAAATTTACAACTGTATATTACATAATACATTTAGTAAATATGGTCTTAGTTAAAATGGAGTGTTACAGGCGTGTAGAGCAACTACCCACTGGTAGCACTCTATCACCTTATATGAAGAAAATTTAAAAATAGAATATCGATATTTTATTTTTATATGTACATATTTATTTCGATATTTCTTATTGTTGTAATCGATAGGGTATAAGAGCATCAATATTCCGATATTATTTTATCGAAATATCGATATTTTGTTTAGAAAGACTAGAAAATTGTATACAGATTTTAAAATAGGAATATCGATATTTTATTTTTATAATTACATATTTATTTCGATATTTTATATTGTTGTAATATCGATAAGGTATATAAGAACAATATTCCGATATTTTTTAATCGAAATACCTATATTTTGTTTAAAAAGACAAGAAAATTGTAAAGAATAATTAAAAATGGAATATCGATATTTTATATTGATAATTTCATATTTTTTTCGATATTTTACATTGTTGTGATATCGATATGGAATATAAACAACAATATTCCGATATTATTTTATCGAAATGTTGATATTTTGTTGAAAATGACTAAGATATCATATAAAGGTTTTAAAA
>NW_027116648.1:108523-109501 GCF_000696795.3 Halyomorpha halys | reverse complement strand
GATATGGAATATAAACAACAATATTCCGATATTATTTTATCGAAATGTTGATATTTTGTTGAAAATGACTAAGATATCATATAAAGGTTTTAAAATAGATATGGAATATAAACAACAATATTCCGATATTATTTTATCGATATATTGTTTAAAATAACATATAGAGATTTTAAAATAGGAATATCGATATTTTATTTTGATAATTACATATTTATTTCGATATTTTACACTGTTGTAATATCGATATGGAATATTAGCAACAGTATTCCGATATTAATTTATCGAAATATCGATATTTTGTTTTAAAAAACTAGACAATTTTATAGAATAATTAAAAATGGAATATCGATATTTTATTTGGATAATTACATATTTATTTCGATATTTTACTCCGTTGTAATATCGAAATGAAATATTAGCCACAATATTCCGATATTATTTTGTTGAAATATCGATATTTTGTTTTAAAAAACTAGAAAATTTTATAGAATAATTAAAAATGGAATATCGATATTTTATTTCGATAATTACACCGTTATTTCGATATTTTGAGTTGTTGTAATATCGACATGGAATATTAGCAACAATACACCCATATTATTTGATCGAAATATCGATATTTCCATATATAATATCTTAATCTTGTTGCTAATCATCGATATCGATATTATTAGCAATTTTAAATATCGAAATGATTAAGAAATTATCAAAATAAACTATCAAAAAACTAATTTTTAGCTTTCTATAAAATTTTATATTTTGCTATCATAAAATATAGATATTTCTCTAAAATAAAATATCGGAATATCGTTTCTAATCTTTGACATCGATATTAACAATTTAAAATATCGAAAAACTTTTTTATGCTTTTTTTTTTATTTTTCTTAATCTTTTTAAAGCAAATATCGATATTTCGATGAAAAAATATCGAAATATCGTTTCTAGTCTTCGGTATCGATATTAATAACGTATGTAAAG
>NW_027116648.1:102641-107793 GCF_000696795.3 Halyomorpha halys | reverse complement strand
TTATTGTAAATGTTTAAAAATGAAGATGTAATATAAGCTGTTAAATATTTAGATGTCCCTGAAGATGGCTAGAAAGGCCGAAACGTTGGACAAATGAATAAATAAAGTGTTGAGACGGATTTGGATATAAAATTGATTTATTTAATAAATATTACCTTGTCTCAAAAAATTTTTGAAATAATATAATTAATATATCAATATTTTGTTTTATAATTTTTTAGTCTTTTTAAATAAAATATCAATATTTCGATAAAATTATATCGGGATATTGTTTATAATCTTCCATATCGATATTACCAAATATGTTAAATATCTTAATGGATATTAAATTATTGAAACAAAATATCGATATTTCATTTTAATTTTGTCGTTAAATAATATCGGGATATTGTTGCTAATGTTAGAAATCAATAATTATAAAAATGTCAAATATCAAAATGAATTTGAAATTATCAATATTAAATATCGAAATATTATTTTTAAGCTTCAATATTTTCTTTAACAAAATATCGAAATTTGGATCAAATAAATATCATTGCCACGAATATTTCCTCCTAAATATAGGATTAGAGTTATATTACATTAAAGTGTATATTAATCAATATTTGTTTTATTTATATCTACTTTTATGTGACTTTTTTTTCGGTTACTGGATATCGATATTCCATCCCTATCCCTAACAAAAAGTACTAAAAAAAAAATTAAGTATGTGGAATTAGACATTAAAACATTGTATCTAACAAAGAAGAGCCATGATTTTGCCTACATAATCCATTTAATGGGCTTTAATCATAGAACCCCTTCTGTAAAACTTCAAGGGCCCAATGCGTCTTTTATAACCTGGATTCCTTTATTGTATATTAATAGACATTTTGCTATTTGAATACATATATATTTATTTATTTGACCAAATTTAATCCCTGTTAATTAGTTCAATGGTGCAAACAATTGGATATATGTCCCCTATATTAGTATTTATTTGTTCTGAGTACTGAAGTCTAAACCCCATTGTTCCTTCCAGGAATGTTTTGATGGATAAAATTAGTGAGTATTAGTATTTGCTCAAACCTGATCCTAAATTTCACACTTAAATGCTGGCCAGCTTACTAAGGGTTCAGTTATGGTAGGAACATGTTGCAGTTGGGCTAATCCACTTATTTTTGCTTTAATAGTCTCTTATTAAAGAGACTACAACTACTTCTCTTTCACGGTGTTCCTCAAAGTTCCTCTCTCTCACCAACCCTATTCCCTATACATATAAATGATTTACCTAACGCTATCCGCTATCAGCCTGTCAATATCATTTGTAGACAACGACCTACAAATATAGATATCTTTTCATACCCCTGACATGATCGAGGCAGGGATATTTAATAGACTCTAGTAAGACATTGACAGTTTACACCGTTGGACTTCCGAAAATAAATTGAGCCTGTATCCCGCAAAAACCAAGACCATTCTCATCGGCTCAAAGCCCTCGCTTACTATCCATTATTATACCTCAACAATACCTATCCAGTTTCAAAACACCATAAAAAAAACAACCTTAAAATGGGATAGCCATTTTTCCCGAATAACTCGAAAAACCATCTCAATCCTTAAACAGCTCCTAAGATCCCGTGATTCATTTACTCGAAGTACCCAACTCCAAGTATACTCCCATATTTCCACTACGGATGCCTAGTTTATGGAGGACTATCCATGGAACAGGAAAAGAGACTAAAAAGACTAATGAACTACTTTATAAGATTTATTTTTGGTATTACCAGGGATTCTTATATCTCTCATTACTGTTCGGAGCAAAGCTGGCTCTATCCCAGGATCCGGAGACAATACCTCCTTGGTACATTTATATTCCAATCCCTAATAACCAAAAAACCTTCCTATATCATTAACCTCTTCGCTCCACGTTTATCCATTTGCCTACTAAAGACAAAATCCCAACCTACCGATCTTTATATCCTAAACTGTTGAATTGCCTTCTTTGAAAAACTTGGCAGTTCAAGTTACCTCATTTTGGAAATCTTTACCCATACCCATCCGTAAAGCTTCCTCCTTAACTTCACTCGAAACACTAACTAAATATCCTAGACCAGGGGTGGCCAACTTTTCTGTATATAAGATCTACTTTTTACTTTATAAGCGATTGACTTGTTTTCGTAGGAGTAGTCTAAAGGGGAAGGAGTGTAAAATGCATACTACGTTTGTACACTTTGGTTTCAGTATCAGATGCATTCTAGCGAGGTATAGGTGGATAAGTAATGTACCATATATGTTCAAAACTATTTTTTAAATAACTTCTTAAGTTTTTGAGATATAGGCTCAGGGAGAAAATAAATTTCCAGACCCAACTTTTGATAACAGCATTCCGTACAAAAAGTCGATTTTCCGAGACTTTTTCAAGATAGATTTTACCAACTTAAAATGCAATTTAATTTTTTTATCACCTGCAATGTATAAATTATACTATTTGTTCGTAAATATGATTATGAGAACAGATGGTATTTAGTATGTAAAGGAAAAATAACGCACTGTTATAAATAATTCCTTAGATTGTGTTATTGTGTACATACGCCGGCTCAAGCGTCTCTACTCACTAATCAGTATTGCTTGCACTCTGGCCAACTCTGATGTTGAGTTCATTCACGGACGTACCTTTAATCTCCCTCCATGAGAACAATCTATCCACAGCATGGGCCCCACCAGTCACCCACGGTGATAAAAAGACGTGTTGTTTTTTTTTCGAGTTTGTATGTTGAAATTATTCAAAATATAACATTGACAAAATTCAACAGTACGTTTCCTTTACTTCCATTACTCTTTAACGTTGGGCTAGCAAAGTTTCCTTTTGAACCCCTACTCGCCGTAACAGTAATATTATGCATTCCTTTAAAGTTTTTTAGTACTTTACTATTCTCTAATTCACAGTTGAAAACTTAAAACAACTTTTCATTAAAGCCAAGAGGTACATTCTTATAAAACTTATGAAGTAGAGACCGGTTTTTGTGAAATTTCATCTTTTACTCTCTTGCTTCAAATTTCCTCAAATCTCGAGAGAAATTCAAAACACGAAAAAGACATTCAAATAACATTTCATACTGCTCAGAATTACTCGTTTTGGGTTTTTTTTTTTTTTTTTTTTTTTTTTTTACAATTTTGCACGTTTTGAGTTGTTTCGAAACAAAATTGTATGTTTTACTCTTTTCGGACTACATTTTGACTTTTGTAGCAAAAAATTTAATGCTTGCACTAAACTAAATTTCTCTCATTATTCACATAAAGGTGTATGTATGGAAATTTTTATTTAGCTTATTTAATTTATAGTTTAAAATTGACAAATATTAGGTAGAGCAATACTTTAATTAACATATTAAGTGTCAAATTCAAGCTAACATAAAAATAACAAGTAAAAAAAAGTGAAAAATGTTGGAATAGTACACCAGAAGCTTACAGTAACTATGAATGGTGATAGGTGGGAAAAGGTTATTATAAAATTGTTTTGATTATTTCTGAACTTAAAGTTCATTCTAATCAAAGTTTTTATCCTTATCAGCAGTGTTGGCTGGTAACTAGAAGAAATATGAAAAGTTAGTATAAATTGTTACCAGTGTGAGCGTCTAATTATAAACACAATAATTGCTAAAAATATTGATGCAATCAGGGAGTTTTTGACAGAAAAACAAGTTTTGAGTTCCTCAGAGTCCAAATAATCAAGTCTCGCTAAATAATCTAAGCTTGGAGTATATCCAAAATGGGTGGCAGAAGTGGATCAAAGAATTTCCTATGGGGCAGGGGAGTAACCTGGGTACCAAGTCAATTTCATAATACACCTGATCCACAACATAGTTAAAATAATGTAAATTTCGAAATACAGTTTAATTTTCCAATTGAGGACATGATAATAAAGGTGTCTATTGTATTTGTAAGTATTAGAATCAAGTTTTTAAGTGAAGATTTTTTCACCTTCTAGGGGAAGGGTACACCCCTCCGCTGTATCCGCTGGTGTTGGGTTGACAAATAATGTTTAATTTTTAAAGTTTTGGTTTTTTTTTTTTAATTTTGTGAACTTTTCTCTTCATCTTAGAATCAACTCAAGGAATTACAATAAAATCCTATCATAAACAAGTATAGGATAGTATTTTATTGTTATACAACCAGCTTTCTAATGACTAACTTGTTTTAAAACTTTGTTAATTTCACTAAACCAATTCCTACTTTTTATAGAAGGAAATCCTGGAGGTGAGCAAGGAATTTAACCATATTTATCACCTTAAAGGATCATGGTAGGGGAAGTATTTTTTAAATTTTATGATATCTGTTCACCTCACCTCTCCCATGTTAATAAAATTGTATACAATGAAGTATAATTTTATAGTATTTTTAATATTTACAACAATATGGTGATATATTAATAAAATATCAAACAAAAAATGATCAACAATGTTTATACAATTTCTACATAAATTATTAAAAAAAACATTTTGTATTTTTTTTTTTTACATTGCACCTTGTAATACAACTGGAAACATCTTTGACATTACTTTATACAACATTATTCAAAATAGAATAACATATACTTATCAACAACAGACAAAAAGATTAAGCTGGCTGAAACAAAGTTAATGGAGAAATTTTAGTATCACTTTAGTTTTCTGGTGAAATACTCACAAATTAAGGCATAACAAAAGCATTTTTCTGGTGGTATTTTATAGTTTTCTGGTGAAATACTCACAAATTAAGGCATAACAAAAGTATTAAACACTTTTATTTCATATTTGTCTTTTAGTTTCTAATAATTAGTCTTTGTAAAGATTTATGGATAAGTTTACATCAATAAAATACAATACAATAATAATCAAGTCAAATACTGTTTGCATTGACTAGCAACAGTTTCTATTTATATGAAAATACTAAGTTTTATTTTATTGATAAAAATACTAGATGTATTACTTCATGTTCTATAAAAATTCATCACAGTATAAATGATAAATAATCAAATATTTTATTTTTAAGGCAAAGAAAGCCAATTATGTCAAATTTATTAATGAAACTAGATACAAGGAAAAAAAAAAAGATAGTGGATTAAGTAACATTGAAAATGAGTTATTCAGCAGTTCACATAAGCCTCGACATCTCACAGACGCGCGTGCGC
>NW_027116648.1:99676-102588 GCF_000696795.3 Halyomorpha halys | reverse complement strand
ACACACACACACACACACACACACACACACACACACACACACACACACACATGCTTGAACCACCAAATATGTAAGATTTTAAAGAACTTCAGGCACTTCTTGTATGAATATTATACTTTCCTAAAGAAAATAAAAGGATCTAAAGAAAACCCCTTAAATGATATCATAGTACATTTCCACCTGAATAACAAACTTTCATATTTTCTTTACTAGAGCTTCTTATGGAAGCACGAGGATGAAGTGCAAATTTATATTTATACAATGCTTTCTCAAAAAAGCAACTGATAGATCATTATTGTAATTAAATTAAATTCTTGTAAATGTAAATGAAATAAAATTCTTAAAAAATATTAAATAAATATGAATTGCAATCAATTTAGTTGAACTTACATTGGATTTTATTTAATATTTGAAAGTTGAAATGATATAAATACCTAGTTTATCAGCAACAAAGAATATAGAATAAATTCTATTGTAAATAAAGATAAGACTTAAAATGTACATTTTGATTTAAAATCAAAATCACCGTGTATAAAGACAATTTTGATGTTATTTTGATTCCTTAATACATTAGTCAATTTTTAATAAATAAAGTATTTGAAAATAAAGCATCTCCTAACAAGAATCCTACTAACACTAAATTCCTGAAAAACATTCATCATTGGTGTTTGTTTTTCTTTTTCAAAGCTTTCATACTTCGTAAAGAAAATTAATGTAATATTTTTCTATGAGCGAAAACATTATGAAAACTAATTTTAAATATATAGGCACAAGAGTCATAATTGACCACAATTAAACATACTGCTTACCCATATTATTAAAATATTGTCATAATAACCAACTATATATCATCTCAAATATATCTAAATTTTGATCTTAAACAAAATATAGAAAAGAAAGGAAATAAATTATTTTATTGCTATTAATAAAAACTATGTTAGTCTTATAAAAATTGTCATGGATTAGAATTATTTAAAAAGGAGGATTAGGCTCGATTATGTGACTGGTTATTTTGGCTAATAAATTTGAATTATCAGTTACAATTATCACAGACAACTACAAACCTAGCTAATATAATACATATTAATACTTCAAAACAAAAATAAAAAAGATATGACCTTTAAAAGGAAAAGGAAACCTAATACCTGCCACCAATCACAGCAAACACCACTGAATCCCTAAGTTAATTTTTCAATTAATAATAATAAACCTATAAAAATAAAATATTTACCATTGCCAATTCCTACACATAGAATGCCAAATTAATAAAATGAAGTTTTATCTTTAAAAGTATTTAAGAGATTATCTTAATAAATTGAGACACGTTATTCACCGCAGTACAGAAGGGTGCATATTTATCCTTTTCTAATGCAAAAGTATATGTATATGAGCACCTTTTTGTAATGTGATGAATAACTTGTCTCAATTATATATACATACAGGATGTTCAAGGATTAAGTATCCTAATTGAAAATATGAATTAAGCTTCTTAAAACAACAAAACAGTTCCCTTTAAAGGTACACCCATTAAAGCTTTGTTTAGGAGATATTCATATCTCAATACTTTCTATTTTATAAATTATTCAGGTTAGGTTAAATAAATTAATATGTGTTCCAACTACTTAATTAATGAAATTTTATCATTGGCATTCATATTAAATGTTGTTCGAACTGATCATCTTGAGCATTAAGACAGGTTAAGGCAGCTAAACAGCACTAAACATGTGTTATTGTCATACTCTCCAGATCTAACCACTAGATTTTTTTGTTAGAGATGACATAAAACAACTAGTATATACAAGACAGGCCAATGACCTTAATTCTTTACAAAGAAGAATAATTGAAAATTGCGAAACAATAAAACATATTCAGAGCCATTCGGCTACTGCTGCTGTGGAAGAAAGATGCTGAGCCTGCCTTAATGGTCCAGGTAATTACTTTGAACAGTAATTAATATGGATTTTTATGTTCACATTTCATTAATAAAGTAGGTGGAGCATATATTAATTTATTTATTATAACTTAAATAATTCACAGTAATGAAAATCTATGGACTCTCCTATAAAAGTATATATTACATAAAATTAATCTGTACCTTGAGGTACATACCTTCATAGGGAATTCGTTTCTGGCTTTGATATCCTTAATTCATATTTTCAGTTATGACACAACACTGAAATACCCTTTGTATGTTACTTACAAAATACATACACACACAGCATTTTTATAAAATCACAAAGCTAGCACTTTTTTCTCGATAAATTTAAACTACCTCCAGTTTCTGGTATCAAATTTCAAAAATCAGATTAATTCATTATCTGATTATTGAAAGTTGGCAAGAATTATAAAAGGACAAATAGCTAATTATTATTTCAACGATTTAAAATTATATAAACTTTTTCATCGGTTTCCTTTTAATTTTTTGTTATGCTACACTTCAACCATAGTGTTTGAATATTACTAAACAATGTCCATATTCCCTTGAGAAATTCCCATAAAAGTCATGGCTACAAATTATTAATAGCAACAGATTAACAATAGTCAGCAATTATAAGATGTTTCTACACCTAAACAGGTAAGTATACAAAATCTGCATTAAAAAAAAAGAGAAAATCAATTTGGCATCCCTTGTGTAGATTGTATTTTTCTTATAGGTAATGATAATTAATACATAGATCTTATCTTATTCAACAAGATAAAACTAATTTATATTTATATCTTAAAGTAGATGTTAAATAATTTTCCAGAACATAAATGCGACTATGGTATATGTGATTAATAAAATTATAGCTTCACAATAAAATTGAACTAACAACTGCCAATCAATGGTATCTAGTGTGTTTTTGGAAGAAACTAATAACAAAGATATGAGCCACATTAACGATCTGGCTAAAAATATACAGGCATATATT
>NW_027116648.1:98428-99541 GCF_000696795.3 Halyomorpha halys | reverse complement strand
TATATATATATATAATGAATGTTTATACACACACAATCTTCACCCCTTTAAAAATGATAGAACAAAAGAATAATATTTTTTTTCAATTTTTATAAAATGCAACGAAAAAACAAATTTTTGAAAAAAGCGTATTAGATAAAAGGTGAAAACTTGATATTCCCAGAAGACATTCACCACAGAGGTTCAATTTGGAGATTGACAAAACCAGGAACTTTTCTAGCATTCCAGTATTCATCAGTAAATGTCCATTCATCATCAGCAGCACCAATACGCCTAAAAGAATTCAAAACTAATAAATAAAGTTAAAATAAAACTAGGTAAAACAGTCAGTAAAATTTATTCAAAGTGTAATAAAAATATATAAAAAAAAAAGATACAAAGACACAAGTGGTTTAAAAATTAAAGCTTTACCCTCCCAGAATATAATGTAGTATAAATAACCAATACTACAAACAGAAAATCAGCTATTACCAAGAAAGTAATAAAATCTATTTATTTATATTTATAAGATTTTATGAATATTAATAAATATAACTTTTAAAATGTACTATTTAACAATAATGAGAGAAAAACAATGTTCTCAGTTAAATGCAAACTTCCTCAACTACCTTTGATTATAATAATCATTCAATTAAATTTATACTTATGAAAAACACCAATGGATTCTTCACTAAAATTTAAAAGATCATTTTATAATAAGAGTTATTATTTGAAAAAAATATTAATAAGGTCTGTATTATCGTCTTTAGTTATACCTTCCAACAAAGATCTTGTTTTATTTAGAACTTATTTTATTTCATTTTCAGGTTGTTTAAGGTGAAGAAAGGCTTAACAATTAAATAGAGTTGTATAGCTTCACCATGTTTCTTTGTCTTCTAAAAAGGGAGGGAGAGAGAGAGAGAGAGATAAATATAGGTGCATATAAATGATATATATATTGTAATATGCTCTTTTTGAGTAAATAGTATATTTTGATGTATAAAGGGTTTTTAATATATTTTATTTTATGTATCATTTTAAGATAGTTAATTTGTTTTGTTTATCCAAAAAGCAAGCTAACCAATTTTTATTGTCTATAATAACTTCGTGTTTCAAAACAAGAAAGATGGCGGT
>NW_027116648.1:90241-94058 GCF_000696795.3 Halyomorpha halys | reverse complement strand
AAAGCTGCCTTCTTGCCAGTCGCCCTCTATGCTGTACCTGCCTGGGGAAAAAATCTCACGTATTCACATCTTAAATTGTTAGAACAGGCTAAAAGGAGAGCTTTATTACTGGTGACTGGGGCTTATAGGACTGCGCCAACTTCAGCCTTGCAAGTAATTACGGGTCAACTGCCAATAGACCTTCGAATCCAGATTGCCATCGCCAAGAAAAATATTAAGAAAGGCTTGCCCGCCAGTGTTGGATCAAGTTGTTTTGTCAGTTCTAGCAGAAGATTCGAAGAAGTTTCTAGTAGAATCTACGACATTGTCTTATCTGAATGGCAGAGGAGGTTGAATAACTGTGCAACAGGAAGACTGACTCACAAGTTCTTCCCAGATGTCAGAAAAAGGGTAAAAAATGAATGGGTTGAAACAGACCACTGGACCATCCAATTTCTTACAGGGCATGGCAACATCAATTCAAAGTTACAATTCTTCAAAAAAAGGAATGACCCTAACTGTAACTGCGGAGCTGTGGAAGACGTAAAACATATAATTTTTGACTGCCCTATGTATACTTGAGCTAGACTGGCTTTAGCAGGTGTGTTCTCCTTGCTTGATTGGCCGCCTAGGTCTCTAGAAGAACTCGTGGCAACTCCCGATATTTTTGGGGCATTCAAAAAGTTTGCAAAGGTGTTCCAAATAAAAGGCTGCTTACCAAATGATTAATATAACATTAATAGTATGTATAATGTATGTTACAATTATATGTTTATAGATGTAACAATCATATGTATATAGAGTATGTCTCAATAATACGACCTATGAATGTAACAATTATATGTATGATAGCAGACCCACTTGAATGTAGATAGGAAGTTACTGGAGCCCTGTTTAGTGGGAACAGCTCTCCAGTTGCAGGCAACCCATTAGCTTTGTTGTTAAAATTAGTGCCCCATTGTTATAGAGATTAAGCAATGCCTCACTTTGGTGGTCAAATTCACTAATGGGCAATCATCTAAAGCCAATATTATTCAAAAACTGCAGGGACCACAAAAGACACATCCTCCACACCTATTCTCTACAGTGCTCGTAACTTTAGGCCCTCTGCTCAATCCCTATCTCAACAGCATAGAACAATCAATTTTTAACACCCCACCCCATTCACCTCCACTTCTTCTCATGGCTCTTCTTCCTCTTCATGGGAGTCACACCGCCTCTCTGTGGCAGTGCTAGGATTAGAAATTATAGATCTATAACTGAATCCAAACCTCCAGTCCTCAACAATTCACCACTAACCAATCCTCTTTGCAGAGTGCATCTTCTTTGGCCAACACTCCTCTCCCCCCCTAAATCTCAGTATAGTCCTATTAAAATAGTATCTCCTCAGCCTAATGATAGTCTCTCTGAAATAACACTCAATGAGCCACTGAGAGTGTGTGAAGACATAGAAGGGAGGAAAGAAGTCGGACTTCCCCTCTCAAATGGAGTTTTTTTTTTCATTTTAGCTTATTTATGTATTGTATGAAGAGTTGTTTTATTTTGTTCTTAGGTTTAAATTAAGTATATAGCATTTACTTCGGGGAGCTTGTTAGTTTTTACTATGATATGTGTATAGGATTTTATTTTTATTGGAAATAGTTTTCCTTTATTGTTTTTGTTTTCTATGTTACTATATTATATAGTATTAGTTTACGAGGATTGTTCGTATACTGCTGGGGGTGAGTTACAGCTGAGTCAGCTGTTACTTCGATTGTTTTTTTTCCTGATGTATGATTTTATGCATATCAAATTTGAATCTATGTCCAATCTGTCGGAAATGTGTGGTGTAAGCAAATTGGTCAGGTTTGTCTAGAGGTAAAACTGTATTTGTGCTTATATATTCTTCTTTTGATATACTATTCCGAGATTTCAATATAGACAGTTCTCTCCACAGAGAATTTCATACACTATATCAGATTGTACCTCAATTTTATCTTTCTATTTACTATTGTTGTAAAGTTTGGATAATGTGGCCATTTTTTAAAAATTAATAGCGTCATTGTTTTTGTTATTGTTTAGAGTTTTCCATAAGAGATATCCTCTCTGAAAGTGTTGGTATATAGGGCATTGTGTAGTATCTTTTACTGTTAGTTTCTTGGGATTTAGGTTGTGTCAATGTAAGTGTTTGATTTAGTAATTGGCAAACAAGTTTATAAGGGTAGCTACCCTCATAACTAACAAAGAAGGGTGTTTGTTACATGTATGTATAAGTATAGTAAGTCTAAAATGAGTTTGCCTGATGGGAGAGAGCTCACGTTCTCCCCGCTCCAACTCCTTCTCTCTTCACCATAAATAACAAACCCCTCCTTCCAGGAACAAAGTCTACAACAAAACATTTTTATTAACAAACTTTGTACTCATTTGTTTATATTATTACAATTTTCATTTTAAAATGTACAGGAAAGGAAGTCGATTCGATTGAGTGGAGAGAAGACAGAAGAGTGGGGGGTTAGCAGGAGAACGTTTGCCACTCTCCTCCTTTAACAACAGCCAAACTCATCTTAGATACACATACATGTGTTTCTGTATATATGAATACATGATATAATATTTTAAAATCAAAATGCAGGTACCTATTAATTAATAAATAATATAAAAATATATTTCAACCTTGAACTATCAGAACATCGAGTAAACCATCAATCTTTAATTTTCACTATCCTAACCAAAATGATGCCATGTCAATGATAGAATAATCTTTTAAAATCATTTAATATTGAATATTTTTAAAGAAAAAAAAACTGTGACAAATATTAAATTGAAATGACAAAATCTTTAAAAACTAAAATTATTATTGATAATCAGTTACTTGAACCACTTTGGTAGATGAGCCTTTCCTTCTGCCTCATTTCTTTTCCTTCTCTCTCGTTGTGACTGTTCTAACTGCAATTTCACTTTTTCTGCTTCCTCTATCTTACCTTCCTCTAACAACCTGTAGAAGTTCAAACATAACAGTATAATGAAGTCAATAATTAAGATTTAATACCAAACATTTTTATTTGCTTAGATTGTTCCCAGCAGCTATTAGTAAATAAAAATAAAAAAATCCTTTATTTTTGCTAAATTGTTTCATCTAAAACAATTTAAAAATATGATCCTTTTTATCAATTTTAATTAATATTATTTCATTTTATTTTGCACAATCTATCAGAGGTACTTTATCATGGAGTAAAGCCCAAAGATAGATTATTTTTAGTCACCTTTCCAGTTGACTTATCAACCATATATTTTTTTGTAATTAAAAAGAGAGGCAAAAGGTTAAGTGAATAAAACATTTCAATGAGGTAAGCTTCCTATGTATAAGAGTGTCACGGATTTAGACAGACTTTGTTCTAAGGACAGTAGAGAATGAAGAGCTATTAAACATCGAGACACAATTTGTATACTTTCACCCACCCACCAAGCAGAGACTAGATCCCCATTGGCCCTCCACTATTGTTTCGAGTCTACTGTGAATTTTCTGAGGCACCGCACCTTTGTTGGTATCTGGTGCTTTCACGCATCAGGCAGGGATTCAACTATCCACCGGCTAACCACTATTTTTAGCCTCCGAGTTTTGTAAGTGGCTTTCACCCACCAATTGTCACCAACCCTTCATGTTTGGATGACGGTGGCCATCTCGGAGTAGATTTGGAGACTTACCTATTTCTTGTTCGATATGCACATATCGACAAGCTTTTATTCTTCCACCTACTTTTTTTTTGATAATTTATCCAATCTCGAGTGCTTTGTTTTCTAGATAAAATATTAGAGAGTTAATTATATTTCTTTTATTAAAGACAAGATCTTTTAGTTT
>NW_027116648.1:89280-90191 GCF_000696795.3 Halyomorpha halys | reverse complement strand
CTGTTCACATCACAAACCATAACAAGTATAGCGGGGCGATTGTACCACAATCGATTATTTTGGATTGATCAGTAAACATCGAAGATAGAGGAGAGGAGAGATTTGTTGTTTGGGCGCGCAGGTAAAGGATGTCTCCAGAATGAGGAGGTCCTCATGAATTTCTGTCCAGCAAGAGAGGAAGCCATTTTGGACGCTAGGACAAGAACATTAGAAACAAAGAAGATACCAGGAATCATCAAAAGAAGAGCTTGTAAAATTGGTTAGTTTTGTTATAACTAAATTTAAATACATTTGTAAAAGAAATATTAATTTAATTAATTGTAATTATTGTAAATGCCTGTTTCTGATTGCCTAGCGACCCGCCCTGAGATTAAGAGTCTTTTTGTATTATAAAATTTAAATAAAATACTATTATTTATTTAGTATTAAAGTTATTAATTTGAACCCAGTTATCTTTTCTATTTGAAAAAAGTTATAAAACGAGCAAAGATTCTTTTTATTTTTATTTTAAGTAATTTTAAAATTATTACATTTTGTCGCCCAACAGGTGTGGGCTAATTCTTTACAAATTAGGTCACGGCAATCAGAACACAGCTTTTAAAAGAGTAAAATTTGAATTAGTTGTTTTTATAACTCAAGTAGTAACCGATGGAGGATAAAGTAGAGGTAACTGGGGGTAGAAATCCTAAAGATGTGATTCTTGTAAACAGTGCCCATGATAATAAATTAGTGGGAACTAATTTTAATTTCAATTCAAATGTTGAAAATATTGATAATTATGATACTAAAACCATGTTTCAACTATTACTGATGAAGGTGACTGAGGTGGCAGGTAAGTTAAAAAATTTAAGTAATAATTTAGACAAAATAGGGAATCGAATGGACAAAATGGGGGATCGAATGGAAAAAAT
>NW_027116648.1:58200-89230 GCF_000696795.3 Halyomorpha halys | reverse complement strand
TATATATATATATATCTTCATAATACATTTATTTTTGGTAATAATAGGAAGGTTTAATTTATTTTATTTGTTTATGTTTAATATTATTAAATTTGTGTATCAATTGGAAAGCTTATTTTCTTTTATTATTTTCTTTTTTGTATTATTTGGGTTCTTTGGGGGGTTTCCATTTTCAGGTCCTCTGTCTATTATTGAAATTGAACCGGCCATTGGTTTTTATTATCATTTACAAAAAGGCCCTAGTCACGAAAATCATGCTCCAACTCTATTTAAGATCAATCACTTTATCCATAAAAAGGGGCAACTTATGCAAAATGTCCAGTTGTACTGAAATTTGTTGTATTCCAATCTCTTAAAGTTAAAAAAAAATTAATGGCTCCTCTGACGACATTAGCAGCAAAGCAACTGATCTTTTAATATAGAAGCAATAAGCACCAACAACTAAAATACATTACAAAATTTCCAACAGTTTAGATTTTTTATATTTTTGTAGTGAAGTCGCCAACTGGTGAGGTGACAAACCTGAAATTTGATTCAGCACCCAACAAAATCGATGAGAAAAATACTTCTGTAATTTTTTATTGAAAACACCTTTTTTTAACATTCATGAATTTGACAATTTTACAACACACTTTAGCAGGACTGTATTTTAAAAGACTACATAAAAAGTATACCTTTGATCAGGTCTGAATCTTGTATCAGTGATGGGAAGATAGTTGACCATATCTGGCTGTAGCTCGTTAAGTTCCATAGCAAACCTGGTGAAGCCATAATATAACTCATAATCTGGGGGCATTGTACCTGAAATTATAGAGCTTTCTAGAAATAAAGAGCTATAATCCTGTTATAAAAAAATTGAGAAAGAAAACTTGTAGGAAGCACCGCTGTTCTATAGGATTTCCGAAACAATTGAAAATTTTTCCAAGACAAATATAACCTTTTCCATATCAATTGTATTTTTTTCCAATTCAATTAAAACGTTTTCCATTTCAATTGAAGCATTTTTCCATTTCAAATATAACCTTTTCCTTTTCAAATATAACCTTTTCCAATTCAGTTGTAACTTTTTTCATTTCACTGAAAGCTAACTCTTTTTCTTTTGAAGTTAACTATTTCTATTTCAATTATGTTTATTTCCATAATTAAACTTTAAATTATTTCAGTGTATTCATCCGCCATTTGCAGTGTTTATTTGATATTCTCTATTACATGCTAATTAAACTAGATATATAATGACAAAATTTTTATTTTTTTTATGGGGAAGTAGTTGAATTTAATTATGGTTCATTGGGTTTTCAAAGTTGCCAATATCGACATTTTCTTTCAAGATCCAGCATTAAAAATAAATTATTATTTTGGTAAAATTATTCAATAAAGGTATTGTCTATTAGGTTTTTGAGGATGCTACTTCGGAATTCATTACACTATTGACACGCATGCCCATTTCGATTTATAGTTACTTTTAGAGTTTCCTGCGATATGGGAAATGTTTTTTAGGTTTTAGGATGTCCTGATTTTATTTTTTGAATTTGATTTACAAATGTAGAGTTCGCGCATGTAGAGTTTGATTTATTATTACTTTTGGAATTATCTTTAATGGGAATAGTTTTTTGAATTTTCAAGGATCCTTATTCCATTTGCTTAATCAGATTTGAGATCACACATGCCTGTTTCAGTTTATTATTACTTTTGGAGTTATCTTTAATGGGAATAGTTTTTTGAATTTTCAAGGATCCTTATTCCATTTGCTTAATCAGATTTGAGATCACACATGCCTGTTTCAGTTTATTATTACTTTTGGAGTTTTCTTGGATACCAGTTCATTCATTGGGTTTTCAAGTGTCAGGTGAATCATTTTTTTTTTCATTAAATTATCGATTGAGTATGCACATTTTGATTAACTATCAATTTTAGATTATTCTTTGATATTAGAATTATTAGGTTTTATAAGTGTTCTTATTCATTTTTTTATTATTTATAATACTATCGATGGAACTTGCACTTTCCGAATTACTATTGTAGGGGAAATTATTTTCTGTAAGAACATTAATAAGATATCCCTAACAAACTATATAACAATCAGTTTCAAAATAGTGTTTTTGAATCCTTATAAACGAATTCCTATATAGGACAAAAATTTGAATAAGGGCCCTTGAAAACCTAATATTGGATCCTTATGTCAATGTGTGATTGACAAATCAATTAAAAAAATAATTCAAGACACCTGAAAACTTAATAAACATTCCCTATAATGCATAAAACTCCAAAAGTAACAATAAATTGAAATTTGCATGCACGTAAAAACAATCAGAAACCCTGAAAACATAATAAACTATCCCCATATCAAAGAAAGCTCCAAAAGTAACAATAAACCGAAACACACTCGCGCAATCATAAATCTGATTAAAGAAATTGAATCAGGACCCTTGAAAATCTATAAAACGATCAACATGAAGATAACTCCAAAAGTAACAGTAAATCGAAATCCGTAAAGTAACTATAATTCAAAAATAGTAACGCGTTCCTAAATAGTATAGTATAAAACGAAGCTATATATCAGGGGTGGCCAACTTTTCAATATATAAGATCTACTTTTTATCTTAAAAGTGTGTCACGATCGACTTACATAGCTGTAGTCCAAGGAGTGAGAAGGGTTGTGAAATGCATACTATGTTTGTACACTGTGTTTCAGTATCAGGTGCATTCCAGCGAGGTATGGGTAGATAAGAAAAATATATGTTCAAAACTATTTTTTATTGTTTAAATCACTAATTAAATTTTCAAGATATAGGCTCATGAAGAAAATAAATTTCCAGACCCCACTTTTGATAGTAGCATTCCGTACATGCGGTACCTAAAAACTTAGATTTTCCGACACTTGTTCAAGATAGACTTTTACTAATTTAAAGTACAATTTAATTTTTTTATTAACTTCGGCGTATAAGCTGTACTATTTGTTCGTAAATATGAAAAATTTGTTATAAAAATGCACAGTAAGGTTGATAATTTGATTTCAATATTTCATTTTCTCCTTTTTTTTTTTTTAATCCAGGAAAATTTATTATGAAAGAATAATATGACTTACTTTTTGCTAATCTATCTATAGCTCGCTGAGCACACGTACTGAAATATAGATGTAAGGCTTATCTACATACTTACGTACCTACGTAAAAACAACAACAATAATTCTTTAAAGGACCAAAAACTCCTCACGTCCAGGAGAATTAAAAGAGCATGGATAATTATTAACAATACTTTATAATTCAAAGTAGGAACAGATAAAGACAGATTTAGAATTTACTTACTAGTCTTAACATTAATGGTAAGACTGACTTTGTATGTCTCAAACCAAGGAATCATAGTTAGGTTTGTATCCTAACAAAGATAATAATGATGAGTTCACGTGTTGCGTCTGGTGATAAGTGTAACACGTTAGTCAAAATACATTGAGCTGTGTGGAGAGTGTCAGGCTGTCAGAATGCTAGGAATTTATGACTTTTGCAAATTCCCAGAATGCATTAAACTATTGCTAAAACGTTTTGTCTTCTAAAATCGCTTCGAAGTTCGTGGTACATGGAATTTCACCCCTGATATTTCAAGCAATCGACAATCAACCAAAATTGGCCTCGCGATTGACTTGTTGGCCATCCCTGCTATATATCAGAAATAGCATCCTTAAAAACTAATTAACGATTCCTACCCCGAAGAATTCAGTTAAAATAATAATTTATTAGTAATGCCGAATCTTGAATAAAATTTCGAAATTGGAAACTTCGAAAACCCAATGAATGATTAAATTCACCTCTCTCACCTATAAAAAAATACAATCAATACAATACAATTTTATTGATAAGCATTTGAAAATAAATAACCAACTTGTTTTTTTGTTTTTTTTATCATTATTGTATATCTAGTTGAAAATAACACTTAATATAGATGAATACAACGAAATAATTTGAAAAAAGTCATTGTTAAATTAAATTTAATTATTATTGAATAATAAAAGTTCATTTTTATGAAATAATTCAAGTCCAGTTGGGGTTATAATAGAAATAGAAAAAGTTATATTTTGTTAAATTAGGGTCCAATAAATATAAAGAGGTCGAAATATTAATTGTTTATTGATAAATTTAATAAGTACAAAGAAAATGTAGAGTAACAACCACATAATAAAAACAAATATGGATCCTGTCCCTAACCTCTCAGTTCACAAGACAGAGTTGCCATCAATAAACTATTGTAGAATTGAACATAGTTATAATCTAATCAGAAAAGGTAAAATTTGAAATGGAAAAAGTTATAATTGATATGGGAAAGGACACATTTGACTAGGAAAAGGTTTCAATTGACTTGGAAACGCTATAATATCAGTAGAACAATAAAAAATTCATAAGATCAAAACTTTTTGGCCAATATTTTACAGAAAAGGCCAATTTTTTTATTAAAAGTGAGAAGGTATTTAAATCTCAAAAAGCAAATGAATAACAGACTTCTACAAGGCTTGTTTTTGCAGCAGCATTGACATAACCTTAACTTTAAGTATATATAATATAATTGGTATACATGTACTGATATTTCAAGAATATACATGGAAATTTGAGTTCTTTATTTATTCAAATTGATCCATCCAATCCAAAACCAAATTGATCATGTAATGTTTTGCTGTAGACAGCACAACGAAATTGAAGCTGTGCAAAGTTGAACTATATTTAAGGGTGAAATATATACAGATTAAGCAGCAAGGGCAAGAGTTTTGAAAATAACATTACAATTGAGTATACTAGGAAAATCTGAAAGACCTTAACTGAAAAAAAGGTTCACCAAAGTGAACATTAAATAAATAATTAGTGGAAAAAAGATCATAACAGTGATAATCAAAGCTAAAGAAAAGTTGATTTGGTTTTGTTCTTAATTAAAAAAACAGTTACAACATCTAGAGCAGTGTTACCTTTTAAAGGAAGATTTTTTTTAATTGTCTTAATCTCATTGAACTGTAATTAAAACAACAGACAACTTTTGGATATTCTGAAATCGAAAACTACTTTTGATGTAATTATGATTATACTGGAGTAAAATCACTGAATATTACTGTTCAAAATTTTTCTGAAAACACATAGCTAATAATAAGAGATCAAAATACTGCCGACAAAATGAAGGGCACTGTGAAAATAAGTATTCTATAAGCAATATTGGTGTATAAGTAGGACTATAACAACTGATATTTTCTGGTGAATCAAGTTAACTTTCTTTTTTTATCTAATTTGAAGTACTCAGTTAGCCTCTTAGACTAATGATATTTTATTTCATGAGGATTCAGATTCATTAAATTTTAACTTTGATATGAAATTAATTAATTAAATTAAAACTCGATAAAGTCCAATGGCACCATCATAGAAAATGTAAATGAGTATATACATTCTGGTATTAAAAATAATTTTTTATAAGTTAAAATTAAAAACAAAAACAGATAATAATTAACAATAATATTTTAGATATGGGGAGAAAGGCCATTTGGAAATCATATCGACCTTATATTAAAAACAATAATAGTAATTCGGGATTATCTAATATGACTGGTAAATTAAAATATTTCACTGATGTCAGCTTATGCAAATAATAACATGATGTCAATAACATTTGTAGCTGATTCTGGTTCTATTCACCATCTTGTTACAAAGGGAACTGTTAAATATTTAGAGGATACTGAATATATGAATTGTTAAAAAAGTTCAACCAGTTTTAGCCAAAAAGTGTAGCAATTTAAGGCTATATCCTCCTGATAAACAGGCATGAACTTCAAGTAATGTTGTTGAGTAAGGTGGCCAGAAGTAGAAATCTTCTTCCTGTTTGGCAGATTGAGTGTAAGGTGATAAAGATACATTATGTCATTTATTTTCCAAGTCAATTGATAACAGCAGATAGATCAGACATAGAAATTCAGAAGAAATCTCTACTTAGAGTATATTAGCCTGGTACGTAAACTGCTTGTTGTTTTTATTACAAATAAAGAAAAAACTTTATAACTTGCTAGTATTGTGATTTTGTGCACCTACATACCTAGTTGAGCTGCACCTGGACCCAGTGATTCTACTAAGTTCACTATTTCTATTTGTTGAATGCTACTTAGAATAAGCAGAAAATAAAGAAATTTACAGAACAACTTCTTTGTATATTTTACAAAAATATACTAAAAAAAGGAAAACAAATATGTTTTGATTTTGATTAAAATATATATGTCTTTTGACGAGAAGTACTCAGTATTACGAAGGGTTATATAAATGTCAAAAGTTTCGGAAACACTGACATACGAGGCAAAATTTGAGGTCCTTTAGTCAAGGAATAAACAAAGCCATTTAGGATACAAAGAAGAAGATAAGAAATATGGCTTAGTTAAATTTATTAATTTATGTAGTGGATTTGGTTAAAGTAAATTATTGGAAAGTGGTACTAGAGTGTAAGGAAGAAATACCAGTTGTCCCTTTCACTTTTTATTCTGTTTCCTTAATTTCCTGATAGAAGCATGGAACAAACTTTACCCAACCAAAAATATTAGGTAACATATTATTGAATAGAGTAAGCAAATCAAAACTTCAAATTTTATCTTTTTATAGTTTGGATTGAAAATCTAGAAATTGAAAGAGTCCGTTTAGAAATAATAAACAAATATGAAAGATGTAAAATGATGTGTTATGGAACCAAGTCAGAAAACAAGACAATAGAAAATCAATAAACAAATATATTCTGATATAAATATTTCTAGTTATGAATGGCCAGATGTAATAAAGTAATAGCTTTGAAGAAAGCACTCACACTATCAATAAAATTTGTTATAAGTAAAAAATCAGAGAGGCTTTATTTAATTTTTTACTATTAATGTGTCATGTGTTGACACATTGTTTTCTTACACATAAGTGATATTGTTTCTCTTGTCCTGATGATACTTAAATAGATGAAAACTTGACTGGTGAGTGTTTGCCAGGATTTTAAAGACTCAAAACTTTGTTTAAAACATTTCCAATTGTCTCCCAACAAGAAAAAATACATAAATTTTTATTTAAAAACATACAAAGTTTTTTCTAAATACAAAAACATTCAGATTAATCTATTTTAAGCTTTAATGGGCTTACCTTGCCTCCAAATACATTTAGCAGAAGGTGCAACACCACAATACAATGCTTCACTCCATTTTCCAAATAGCCGATGGACAACTCTGTTTTCTTTTTCATCCAGGACAGTTCCAAGGACTTCATGTTTTTTTGATGACCAATAAGACACACACACAAAAAAAAAAAAAAAAAAAAAGGCTAAAAAAAAAAAAAAAAAAAAAAAAAACATTAAAAAGTTTTCTGAAACATAATCATATTTTATGGTAAAAGTTCTAAAGGCACTATAAGCATTCTATGCAACAAAGTTATTATATATATTAAAAAATAATAAAACCTTCAGATAGATTGAAAACAATGAATAATACTTCTAGGACACACAAATTGTGACAAGGTAAAGTTATTAAAAAAAAAAAAAAGCTTTCTCTTAATTTATTACAGAGAAGGCATCAGGAAAATTTATTTATTTATAAAAAAAGAAGTAAAAAACATAACAATAATAATATATAGTGAACATAACTAATAACGTGAGTAAGGAAAATTAAGAAAAGGAGGGGAGAAAAATAAAGATAGGAAAAAAAAGAGAATAAAACATAAAATGAACCTGTTAGCTTAAAATCTTACCGCCAAGTGAGTTCTGCACCGCGAATGGCTAGACTGAGAATTAAAAAAAAGATTGCTGAGATGATGTTTTTTTAAGAGAAAACGTTACAAGTGCGTAAAAAATAAAAAATTAAAAGTAGAAAATATTTAGAAGAGGAAAGAAGCGTGTGAGAGGGTGATGACAAATGATTTTAGAAAATGTTTAAAAACAAAAATTTATGTTACAAGGATAATGAAGTACCGGAACATGACAAAGTGCCATAAGTATTTAAAAACAGTTAAAAAGAGGAAACATATAAGAGGGTGATGACAAATGTGTTAGAAAAAGTGAAATAATATGTTACAAAGTGGGTAAAAAAAAAAAAATAATAATAAATGATTTAAGTCCTGATAAAATCCCTGATATCTTATCCATCTTTAATTCTTACCATCCACACCTTAATTTTACTGTAGAAATTAAAAACAATAACTCCCTTCCTTTCCTTGACCCCCTCATCATAAGAAACCCAGACGACACCAAACCAACCTACTCAGGTAGACTTGTAAATTACCACTCCCAGCATCCTTAAGATGAAAGAATTAAGGTAGCCAAAAACCTTATTATATATCTAATTCCCATTTCCATGAAAAAAAAAACACACTTTTTTTTTTAATATTTATTTTTCCGCCCACTTTGTAACGTATTACTTCACTTTTTCTAACACATTGATGTCACCCTCTAATACATTTCCTCTTTTTAATTGTTTTTAAATACTTATGACACTTTGTCATCTTCTGGTACTTCGTCATTCTTGTAACATAATTTTTTTTTTTTAAATATTTTCTAAAACCATATGTCGTCATCCTCTCACAAGCTTTCCTCTTCTAAATATTTTTTACGCTCTTGTAACGTTTCCTTTAAAAAAACACTTCATTTCCGTAACATATTTTTTAATTCTGAGTCTGGCCGTTCGTAGCGCAGAACTCACTTAGCGGTAAGATTTCAAGCTAACAGGTTCATTTTATGTTTTATTCTCTTTTTTTCCTCTCTTCATTCCCTCCCCCTCCTTTTCTCTTCTTTTCTTAATTTTCCTTACTACACGTTATTAGTTATGTTCAGCATATATTATTATTGTTATGTTTTATACTTTTTTTTTTCTATTCATTTCTTTTGTTAAACTTGACTTCATATTTTGCTTCGTTATCTAACATTATGGTTACATATTTCATTAGTTACATATATTTCCTTTCTCTTAATTTTTTTCCATAATTTTAATTTTTAAATTGTTAATAAACTAAAATATTAATGTTTCTTTGCATTATATAACTTCAAATTTTTATTTTATTTCCTTAATTATGTTATTTTTACTAATTCAATCACCTGTATATACATTTTATTTTCCACTTCTTTCATCACTTTAATTTTATTAATTTAATTCTGTACGATTATTTACTTTATGTCATTCTGTTTATATTTTCTCTTTTATTTTTTGTATTCATTGGTTGCTATCTTGTTCTTCGTTTTTAGCCCTGATGAAGGTTAGAAATTCTGGCCGAAACGTTGGCACGATTAAATAAGTTATGTCAACTTATTTGGGTTATATTTTCACCACATCCCCCAACAATCTTCTCCTCGTATGAAAACATATTTTTGAACCAAATTTAACCCCTGGCAGGGTTAGTATGTTAGCCAGTAATACAAAAAGAAGAGTAGTTTTCTCTCTTCATACAAGTTTTTTTTTTTTGTTTTGTTTTTTAGAGGGTCATTTAGAAATAAAAATAGTTATATTCAAATCATTTATTTTAACTTTCACTTACCAATGTATGAAATACATCATTAAAAGAAGTATTGTGATCGTGAAAAAGTTTGAATCGGAATTTGTTTATAATTCCATTCATCATGACTTTTGAAAAAAAAAAAGTTATACCTTGAAAATTCTTGATTGTTTTTTTTTTTTTTATAAACTTTCTATAGGAGAATGTAGGGGCTGGCCCATTTGTTTCAAACAAGATATCTCTCAATACCTTTTGCACTCATTATCCACTTCTAACCTAATAAATCTAATCTACTCTATTTATGAAATTGTTGAAGAGTTAATAAATACTTTTAGGTGGCACCTCATCTTGATGTTGACAAACTGCTTCAGGCATAGTTTTATTTCATTCAATAGTTATACATTATTTTTTGGAAAATGATGCTTTAACAGTCAGGAAAGGCATTTTAATATAAAACTAAAAATCAACAATAATACCAATAAGTTTCATAGTACAGAAAATTTGACTCAAAGAACTGACTTATTATCTTATGACTATGATTTAGATCTTCTAAAAATAACTTAATTTAAAATAAATATCAATTACCTTGACAAAAGTTAACTTGCATGTAATGCCAGAAGTAGTTATGACCAGCTCCCCATATTGATCAACCCATCGTTGACCACCAAAAAGGTTGTGAACACAAGTCGTAACTTTATTCCATTTATACACATCTTGGCCTGAGCCATTTGGTCTTTCCAGGTTAACAGTTATTACTCCTGAAATATAACAAATTATGAAATAGCTTTACCTCAATTATAATGAGTGCAAGACCAAGTAGATTTAACAATATCAAATGCCCATTTAAATATATATGGTCAGTACTGAGGATGTTTCTTAATAAAATAAATATTTTGACAGAAAATGTCATAGTAGGGCATAGGAAAGTATTGACCTCATCACCCAGTCGTCGACGATTTTAAAAAATTTAAATTTGAAAATAATAAAAATTTACAATTAGGAATAAAAGAAAATTAGTCATGATTGTATTTAAAAACTAATTGACAACAAGAACAAAATCATAATAATAATAATTAATAATCATTAATCATTATAATGATTCACTATGAATCATGAATCATAATTTTACAGAATAAACATTCCGAATTTTTCATTAAAACCTTATCCATTACTTTTTTTTTTTAAGTTTCTCTTACTTGGCCTAGTATACGAGTTGAAGTGTCTTTAAATTGATTGAATAATTTGGAATTTTTGTTAAACAACATACTTTTTAACTGAAATTGTTTCAGTTTAGTCGACAAAAAACTAAGATGGGAGTTAATGAAAGTGAAAATTTTGCTTAAAATTGTACTATTAATTATTTCATACACCTTTTCTACATTTCAGGTCTTATCTTCACCTATTTTGAATTTCAAATGAAAAATTTGAAAAGAACAATACACTTATTATATAAAATAAGAATAGAACAAATGAAATAAAACCATATGTCATATCATAAAATATAAGATGACTAACACTTCTGATAATAAATAAAAAGAAAAAAAAATGATAAAAAATCAAGTACAATTAAACTAAAAATGATAAATAAAGATACAATTTCTGCTAATATATATATTTACAAGTATAAATGAAAACATTAAATACAGAAAATATATAAATCTTATTTGAAACTTTCAATTGTTATTCTTCCGGAATTTGAAACTTTCAATTGTTATTCTTCCGGAATTGGGTGGACAGATGGTAGTCAAAGATATAGGATTTGAAGATTGGAAGGGTATTAGAACTACGAATAAAGGAGGGAGGGAGTAGAATTCCATAGGGAAGAGGAACGGATGAGGAATGATCGATCAAAGGCTGCGGTTCAATGGGCAGTTACATATAAGTCTGAAGGCTGTGAGTGAGTATTGCGGGAATGCACTAAGAATTCAAATTGAAGGATATCAGAGATGTACGATGGATGGCGGGATTGGATAACTTGGTAGAGGAAGGAAGCAAGAAAATATTTATAACAGAAGGAGGGGTAAAGCCATTTCAACTCTTCATAAAATCGGATGACAGAGGCGCCCCTGGGGACCCCAAAGATGAATCGTGCAAAGCAATTATTTAACCGTTTTAATTTTAACTATTTTAACTACACAGCAATAATCAAAGTGGGGATATATTAAGGAAGTAATCAGGAGGCTACGGGTTCCAAAAGGAAATAGGTGATGAAGGTAATTTAAACACTTTAGGGTGGAGAAGGTACGACGGAAAATATCGGAGACGTGGTTTTTTCAGAAGAGAGTTTGGTCTATAGTGACACCAAGGTTTTTAACATATGGATGGATTTGTATTGGATTGTTATTTAGGAATAAGGTTGGAAAATGAGGAATAGTTTTCAGGAGGTGACTGGATTCTATTATGATTGCTTTAGTTCTCTCTACATTCAACTCAAGCTCGTTTTCTTGTGCCCAGTGACTAATTCGATTCAAGTCTTCTTGAAGCTTCTCCGTGACAACTAATAGGTCAGAAGGTGAGAAGGAAACTTAAATTTGGAAATCATCAGCGTACAAATGGTATTGAGAATGTTGGATAAGGATGGGAAGGTCATTGATGTAGATAGCGAAAAGGGTGGGGAATAGCAATGAACCCTGAGAGATACCACATGTGAGGGGTTGAGTCATTGATGGAGTAATACATACTGGGAATGATCGGAATGGAAGGATTGAAACCAGCACAAAGCATTGTTGGATAGGGGAAGATTTCGTAGTTTGCTAAAGCATTTGACAATGCTTTGGAGAAATCTAGGAGGATGAGGATAGTTAGGTTTTGGTGTTCCATGGCAGTCTGGAGGTCGTGGGTTATTTTAAGGAGAGCGGATTGTATTGAATAGCCAGGTCGAAAGCCGGATTGGAGGGGATTGATGAGGGAATGTTCTTCTAGGAAGTTTGAGAGTTCATCTTGAGCAAGGAATTCTAACGGTTTTGAAAGGTTAGAGAGGAGAGAAATAGGGCAGAAGTCATTAGGTGAAGAAGGATGTGGGATTTTATTTAATGGTCAAACTAAAGCGGTTTTCCAATGAGAAGGAAATGTGGAATTTTACAAGGAAAATTTTACATATGATAAAGTACGGGAATAAGGGCTTGGAGACAGGATTTAATCAACTTAACAGGAACGTTGTCGGGTCCAAGATCCTTCTTATGGGATCTTAGAATGGTGGCTAGTAGTTCTTTGTAAGATATATGGGAAAAAAAGAAGTTTTCTGGATTGAAAGTGTTAATTAGACTATCAGGAAAGATGGATCGGTCAGTAGCATGGCATGTGAAATGGTTGTTGAGATCGTCAGGTGTTATCGGAAGATAGCTGAGGTTATTGGATTCTAGTAGGGATAAATTTTGGAGTATTTTCCACTTGGATTTGGGATCAGGAGCATTGGAGAGGGCGTGATGAATGTGAAGGGATTTAGCTCTTCGAACTGCTAAATGGATTACAGAGTAGTTTAAACTGTATAATCTGCAGACAGGCGGGTCCGACAAAATTTGCACCTAGCTAATTCTCTTTGTTTTATCATTGCCTTTGTTTCCAGAGTAAGCCAAGGTGCAATTGGGCGGTGTAAGGTTCGGGTTGTGAGAGGAGCATGGATGTCTAATATAAATTGCTGATGTGAATACCATGGGTGGATACCATAAGGTTGATGGAGTTATGGGAGTATATAATGTCTCACTGGATGGAATCAAGATCAGGTTGAAGTGATTCATAGGAAAGGAGTCTAGATTACGGTATAATATAATTTTAGGAGTAAAGCATTTGACTGGTAGGTCATACAATATTTGGATCAGATTGTGAGATGAGAGAAAGGGAACGGGGTGCTGGGAAGAAGAAAGGATGTGTGATGTGTAGGAGAATAAGAAACGAGGTGATTGATTGTGCATTAATGTGACAGGAACTGAGGACATTAGTCATAACTGTGGGGTGGTAAATGGAAAACTAAGAAAAAGGATAAAGGTTGAGGGATAGAGGATAACAATATTTTATGAACTGCTACAATTATATAGAATGTAACAAAAATAGGAAATTGAAAGGAATTTGTTGCTTGAAATTTGAAAAAAATAGTCAATAAAGATTGAGTAATAAAAAATTAAAAAAAGAAGAAATGTAAATAGAGAAAATTCAATAAGTGCTATTATTAAAGTGTTGAAAATAAATATAAATAAAATATTTTCTATACAAAAAAAAGAGAATGAAAACAATATTATGGTGACTTGAATACTGAATTCAACTGAAAATGTTCAAGTCGCTGGTCTTACCTGTGGTGACCGCTGGGTAGCCATCGGACTGCCTGCACCTGACCCTACCTCCACTGAACCAGACGTACTTGATTTTCACAACTTTTTGCTTCTGCCTGGATAACCAGTAGAGGTGCTTGTAGGCAGGCATCATTGGTTCGCTCAGATATACGTAGTACACATTGTTTTCATCCCAACCTAAGTGACAAGTAGAAAAATCCCTTTTGACTCTTCTTTGCTGCACCAGCTCATCTCTAAGAGTTTGACAGACGAATCTTACTATGATAGGGCCAGGCACTCCTTCCTGTTTAGCCTGAGCCGTACCACGTCCAGATCATCTGGACACAGCTTCTTGCCCAGGCCTGCACCAATACTGAGAATCGTTACCACTACTGTCTCTCTCTGCCTCTCCGGGATTCCTTTAATCTCTACAGTACTTTTTAGGTTATTTTGCTCAACCTGATTGAGTCTACCCTCAAGGTCCAATAATTTAACTTTGAGTTTTTTTTTTTTCCATGGATGATTCATCCACTTTATTTTTCTGGAAGGCAAGTTCGGAATACTTCTGAAGAGAGTTCTTTATGTCTTTCAGCTCAATGCCCTGAAGCTTAGCCTTCATTCCCTTAACCTCCTCGATTAGGCCCTTTAAGAGATGAATCATTGAAGTGGATTCATTACCTTTTAATGTGCTGGACCCTGATTCACATTCATAACAGGTCCATTTTTTAATAATATTTGAGTCTGAGCTTTTAACTTTGATGCACTTAATATGATAAATATTTTGACAATTTGTACAAGAGATTTTTAATTTATCTTCTCTTGAAATTGATTTGTTGCAGATTTTACAAATCACCATCTTGATGATTAAATGAAAAAAAAAAATGAATGAAGTTTGAAGGACCAGAAGAGGTAAATAATAATAATAACATGGTAACACTTAGTTTGAATTTTCATTTTATACTTTTTTTTTTTACTTATTTGAAATCATACAAATATACAATTATTTGTATTTATCATCAAATATGCAATATGAAATTCGACTAATTGCACTTGAGTGCATTGATTCCTTAATATATTTAATCATCTGTTAAAAAAATGGATGCTAACAATATATGCAATTGCATAAAAATATAGGGTCTGGTTAGGGTTTAGAAAAGGCCTAGAATTAGTATACATTACTCCTAAACATAGATACTTATAGCAGGCTAAACATTAGTTTTTAAAAAAGAAATATTCCCATTTTTTTTTTTTTTTTTTTTTTTGTAAATAAATATTATAACTGAAATTAAATATAAGATAAACCCTAACTTTCTACTTTCAAGATTGATGGACAGATGTATACAATTATACAATGTTGAAGACACTATAATTTAAAAGGACACATGTTGAAATTCTACTTATGTCCTGCTTTAAATGTTCCTTATACTAGGTTAATATATATTGAACTTACCAATGGGTTGGAATTCCATACTTCTTCCCCAAAATTTTGTCTTGATCCGAGCATTTTCACAGAAAGTGAAATTTTTCGACATTGCATGGCAAACACTGATAGGAGGATGGTGGCTAACCTACAATAACATAAATTTATGTTTCTGAATTGACAAAAAATTTGTTATTTTAAAAAATAAAACTAGATAATTATTGCAAAGGACTTCTCTTCAGTAACCCTTCGGATACAGATTTTTTTGGAAATGTTCTTGCTTCTGTGAAATGGGAGACCAGCATGGCTATACAAGCCTACTGTCTATCACAGCTAACTGTACTTTATGTACTTCTGTTTTGCTTGGTATAGGAGGTAAATCGCCCTGCTTATGATTTTTTCTTTTAATAATTAAAAAATTCATAGGAAATTCATTTTATTTTTGCATTGTTTCATTTTCATAAGATTTTAATGTGCTGGGCCTTCAGGACTTAATAGTCAATCTTTTTACCATTTTTTTACATTTACCAAACATTTTTCCCTATACCTAACGAACTCTAATTTTGTTAGAATTGAATTAGACCCATCATCCATAATTGAGGCAAATCAAATGCCTGACAAGTTTCAGTTATCAAATGTATCAAAGGGGTTAAGGATACATCATAATTCCTAATCATAGTGATCATACACCATAATGAAATTTACTAAATAAATAAATGAAAATTTTTATTTATTCTGTAATAAATAGATAAAAATGAGGGAGATACTCACTAAGAAAAAATGTTAAAAATACTCTAGAAAAACTTTACTGATTTAGAAGGTTTGATCATACGAATTCCTAAGAATGCTAAAATAAAAAATTGATAATCTATAAATACTAAAATTTACTCCTCAGTAACATGCAATTTGCACAAAGACATAAGTAATTAAACCCTGTCTCTATACCTATTTCTTCTCAAACTTATTTTTCAATAGGATTGGGCAATTACTATGAAACAGTGATTTGTTTAGAACGGAAATAATACTATCTAGATGGCCATGATGACAAACATTTATACAAAGGAGATTTAAGAAATAAACCAATGCTCTATTTAAAATGGAAATTGGGAGATCAATGTTTCTTTTTTAGGGGAGATCAATGTTTCTTTCTCATATTACATGCTTAGCATCCAAGAGCTTTTGGATTTCCCCAGCGACCTGTCCTAAAAACCCAACTTCAGTTTCCAAGAAACAAAAAGAAGAAATCGATTTCACAGGCTCAGCAATGAAAAATAAGTCATTGCTTAGTTAAAGTTTGCAAACACTGATTACCAAGGGCTATGTAAATTATGTATTATTTCATTCTGTTTACTCTACTTATCTTTTTCTTCGGGTCCTGCTAAGTTTACAGCTCATTGCCAGCTTAATTCTGAAAGCCATTTCAAAAAAAGGCTAATATCTGCTGGCTCAATCACAAGAGGGTGTAAATTAAATTAATATTAAAAATGTATATATGATAATGAATAAATAAATAAAATTAAAAAAATATATTTTTCTAGTTTTAAATTTTTATATGTTCTTTATAAATGTTTAAATTGATAAAAAAAAAAGGTTCAGTCGCAAGACCTCTCCTTCTACCAATCTATTATAATCATGATTAACAACGGATTGTTAGTGGTCAAAAAATATACTGGTATAAAATTCATTTAATTCTTGGCTTGCTGGGATCCATAAAAAAGTAAACTTACTCCTTTCACATGTACCAGCAACTACAGTATCCAGGGTAGGATTACAATAATTTTTTAAAGTAAAATATGACCTATCTAATTGTTTTTTAGCTGTTGTATAAAAATATAGGAAATTAAGAAAACAAAACTATATATTTAGACTTACATTTATTTATTGCTAAACAATCACTTTTTTCCACTTTCAAGTTCAGATCAAAATTTTTTCCGACTTTCTCATATTTTAAAAATATTCATATGTGGCATCCTTTTCTCCACTATGGCAATCTTGTTTCCAGGATTCTTCAGACTGTTGCACATGTTCTACGGTAGGACACAGTTCATCATCTTTCCACCAGTTTTCTTAGAAGTTTAGTATCCCTTTTGTACTCCATGAAGTAGGTGAAAATTTCCCACTTAGCTGTGTGTGTGTGTGTGTGTGTGTGTGTGTATATATACTTACAGGTGCATGTAAACTTGTGAAGTCTTGGATTCTCAATTCTCAATCCCTTAAGTAACAGTACCCAGGTAAGTAAACAATTTTAGGTACAGTTGGAAATGAACCAAATCTCTTTCTCCCAGGATATACTCTGTACTGTGTTAGGACATTATACAGCAGGAAGGCTCAAGGTAGATCAGATCAGAGAAACATTTTCTTACTTTATTTCATTTCATACTTCTTATTTCACAGTCACTTTAAATGAGGCTGTATTTGCTCTTGCTGAAAGCAATTTTTGACTTGGTTATTTTTACTTTAAAGGGAATCCTCACTGTCACACCAACAAGTCACTAGGCAATCAGCAGTTATTAAAATCCTTTCTACAGGGATTTATTTGGTTCAGAACAAGTAAATGCCATAGCATAGTGCTGCTGAGGTAACTGCTATTATTAGAACATACACTCAGAAAAAAACATGAAAAAGAAAAATGGATTCTCACCTGAAAAAACTGACACTCACCCATAATGGTAGTAAATACTATTTATTTTTAATTTGAGATAATTAGTCTCATTGTAAGTGTTTAAAACAAAGTCTAGTATAAACAAATAATTTTTTATTACATAATACTGTACTAATAAATTATATATAAGAACTTAATACATTTATAGTTGATTTATTTGTTAATTCTATATTTTTGTCAGGTTTTCTGACAGATAATTGCCTCCTAATAATGGGTATTAACCCTCATTGCACAGCATAGGAACTCTAATCATGTTAGGAATAGAAAAAATTATATTTTAATTAAAATTAAAAACAAATTACATTTAAGCTGAATTAAGTCACAAAGAAGAGGATTTCAAAGCCATTCATATCTTCCTAAATTATCCAACAAATGCTCAGATTCATATTACAATATCATGGAGGCCTGGAATTATGTTTAATTGTTCACCAATAAATGGAACGAAAAATATCACAGCCTTTAGCAACAGTAATTTCTTACTACTAACCAACCACATATCCTTTACTGCATATTTACTAAGAAAATGCCAGTTACTGTGTTTTTACACTGAGATCAATTCAAATCCTTTGCAGTTTGTGTAACGAAAGTATACAATTGGTGTTATCTAAAAGCGAATGGATTATGTACCATTAAAGTTTAAATTGTGCAAATGTATAAATAAAAAAAGAACTGACTTCATTATAATACCAGGTCATTCAAAAAGTCCTGTCGTTTTTTTGGGGGAAATTATAAATAAATAAATATTTTCAAATAATCACCTTTATTCATCAAAATATCCACCGTTACAGTCGGTAACCTTCTCCCAACGAGATGGTAAAGCCCAAATTCCTTCCTTAAAAAACTGTTGATTTTTACTGCAAAAATAAGTGGTCAGTTCGTGAATTAGGTTGTCACGGTCTTGAAAACATTTTTGTCTCAGATTGTTGTCGAGATCTCTGAATAGGTGATAATCAGTGGGTGACAGGTCAGGTAGGGGAATATGGTGGGTGAGGCAAAACTTCCCAGCCTATTTCTGTCAATTTTTCCCTGGTCAATTTGGCGGTGTGTGGTCGAGCGTTGTCTTGAAGAAGCAAAGGTCTTCTTCTGTTGACTAAGCAGGGATCAAAAGTCTTAAGCTTGGATTGGCAATGGTCCAGTATATTGCAGTATACTTCTGCAGTGATGGTTTGCCCTTGATTCAGAATCTCAAAATGCACTATACCTTTGGCTGTCCAGAAAACAATGAGCAAAACTTTCTTTGGATGGAGATCTGGTTTTGGAAATTGTTTAGGTTTCTCATCTGCCGACAACCACTGATATGATCGTCTGAAGTTGTTGTACAACACCCATTTCTCATCACAGGTGATGATTCGATTCAAAAAGGGTTCGACTTTCAAGCGGGAAGTTAACGAAGATGCAGTTGTCAAGCGAACAAGTATATTGGCATCTGAAAGCTTATGAGGAATCCATTTATCCAGTTTTTTCACTTTTCCCAGTTCTTTAAGGTAATTCCAGGCAGTGGTGGCTGAGATATTAAGTTGAGAGGCTATCTCTGAACAACTTTGACGCGGATCCAACTCTACTACTCTTCGAATGTCCTCCTTATCAACTACAGTTGGTCGACCTGAGCGTGCCTCGTCTTCTAGTGTCTCGTCGCCTCCACGAAATTTTGAAAACCAAAATTGTGCCTTCCGCTCAGACAGCACATCTTCCCCAAACACGGAGCATATTTTTCTAGCAGTTTCGGCAGCTTTTGAGCCAAGTTTAAACTCATAGAGCAAAATCGACCGAATTTGAGTTTCAACTGGAATCATTTTAACTAGACAGTTGGATGGTGACTGCATTAAATTAATCCTCCTTAGCCTCCTATTCATAAAGTATAAACATTTGTGTTTACATGGATAAAAGTTGTATTGAACGGAATTAATTAGCAAACACTCTAGAATCAAAATAAACAACGAACAAACGAAAAACGACAGGACTTTTTGAATGCCCTGGTAGAATTGAAGCTAGAATGTTAAACATTAAAATGAACATGGAATACTGTGTTTTTAAGATTTTCAACTTAAAAACATGTTAAAAAAGTTATTAAGTATTTTTTTAATTAATTATAAAATTGACACAATTTATTTTTTAAAAAATAGATTAAGCAGATAAAAAATTATTTCTATAACTTTTAATTTGTAGTGAGGGTAGGTAATAAACTTCTAAGGATGTTATCTCCAAAACATTCTTGGGTCAGATACAGCATTCGTCTCAATGGGGGCAGTTTACTACTTAAATGATTCAGTCATGTGTACAAAATTTCAGATCAATGTAAAGGCAAGAGCTCTATGAAGTTAAACCAGAAGGAAGGTGGCCTTGAGCCAAGGCACAGGTACAAATAATAATAATATCACAAGACTTAGCCAGCAAGAGAAAACATCTTGTCAAAGATAGTAGAAATGAAGTTGGATTGGAATAGCCTAAACAATCTGGATTCAGTACCACATCCATACCTAGCGGCACTACACAAATGAGAGAACTTTATCTAATATCGACTAAAGATTGAGTGTCTTAAATCCTGTTATTCATACTGAAGTGACAAAATAAAATATTTTATACAAAGAATTTAACCAAAATAGTAGCTCCTATATATGAAAAAATTTGGATTTATGTATCAGGGGTCACATAAGTCAAAGGGAGGTACAATATTACCTTTAAATATCAATTGGAAATTGAGGTCAACTCATTATTTCGAACCCAATAATACCTATGTGATGACCTAATAAATAAACACAAACAGAATCTTGCTGCTTATATAACAAAGCAGAGAAATCATGAGAACCCACTACAACAGACAAAAATACAAATAGGTCACAGTACACAACAATTAATACACAAACAAATATTATCACCTAACAAGTAAAATATTATTTGCTTTAGCTAATCCTTGAATTATTGATAAACTGGTTGACATCTATATAGAGGAAGGCTCAGAAAACTTGCAAGAAGAGTTTTTTATTCATCATAACTTAAAAATAACTTAGATAAATTAATAAGATAGAATGAATGCCAATTAAGGCAGTTGTTTTTAAAACGATTTGTACACAATTTTAAAACTGTGTAATGATTACAAAAATGAAGTTTGAAATGTATATTAATGTTTGTATAAAATATTAAGCCTATCGAGGTAGTAATAAAAATAACTAGTGGCTATACTGAATATTGTATATCTCACAGAAATAAAAAACAGCAAAAAATCTTTCAAATTACTTGTTCTGCAATGAATCTAAAGCCTTTGTCTTCCCTAATACACTCATAAGTTTCTCCCAAAAGAGGGTTGAATGGTTTGGAACCAGCACGAAAATAAGAGGAACCATATGCTGACACGGCAAAAGCTGCTACATAAACCATCCTCTCAAAAGGGTCCGATAACTCAGAAGCTTTGTCTAATAGCTCAGAATATTCTAGTTCTTCACACATTCTCTGTAACAAAAATAATAACAATTAAATATCATCAAATACACTATCAAACTAAGTGAATATGAAAATAGGAATGAAGATAAGATAACAGTTGTACTACTTAGAGTACAATCATTTATGAGAAGTAGTATCTACACAAAATAGGACCAGGAGTTGTTCAAATCTGTCTCAATTAGAAACAGTGCCAAATAATTGATCCAGTTCTATTATGGATATTTGGATTCAAAAGTCCGTCTAAAATAGAATTGGAAGAAAGTTAGTCAAACTGTTACTGATACTTCCACAACAGAGTTGGTCAACAGGGAAAAGCCAACTTCAACTCAAAGCTTAGGGGTTCATCCTGTTTTGTTTTTTAATTTTAAACTGTATATTTGACTGATAAACTGAACAAAAATTAATTTCTTCTCTGAGATTTACCTCCGCCAACTTGATATCTTAGAGATTCAAAGCTTTGTGTTTGAAATCGTCCAATTATATCCTAACAATTAATTTGTGTCTATTGTTCTCATTTGTTCTTAAATGTTATTACTTATGTTAAATTATTATACTTTATATAAAGATATAAGATTTCTGAACATTAATGAAAAACTAATACCTGCAACATGGACAAAGGCTCATTGAGCGCAACAGGCATTGAGACCTGGGACAGGTCCTTTCCTATGTTTCTGGAAAGAAGATTCCATAATGACAGCCCCTCTGTGTTTGGCCTAGGAACTGGAAGGGTTGACCTTCTACCAGTTAGGTTGGCTGTTTCATTCACTGTAGAAGGGACTGAAATAAGAAAAATGTAATTAATTATTGATAAATTACAACTAAAAAATTGTAAAGTAACCTATATCTTTTACTAGATTACCTTCTACACTGGTAATAAATTAAAAGTAACACTCTTAAAAAAATATTTCTAGTAGCCTAATGATTCATTCAGCCAGGAGGTAGCCTAGAGGGTTGTGTGCTGGCTTCCTCTGTTCAATGACCCCTGTCAAATCCAAATGGGCACATAAAATTTTCTCTTAACAGAAAATTTTTGGCCTTTGTCAGAGTTAGAACTGTCAGATGCTACTTGGGTCAAATCAGCCTGAAATGAGTGCCTGACATTAGTCAGGTGGTAAATCCTGGGATGGAAAGTTCAAAAATCACACACCTCAATCGATACCTTCATGGAAAGTTGTAGAATAAATTAATAATTCCAATGCCTGGAAACATGGTTATTCAAGTAAAACGTCCTACTAAATCCTTGTTTGGTCATTACTTTAGCAACAAATAAGCTAAAAGAAAGTCAATTAAATAAACAAAATAAATTTAATACTGAAAATATAATTCTAAATTTTTATCTTAGATATTAACCAGATTTCAAAATTTCCAATACATCGAGGTGAAAATATCAGGTTATACAGAATATTGAAAGACAGAAAACCTTATTCTTACACTTAGCTATAAAATATAGACAGATAATTAATAGCATTCAGTTTTTTTTGGGGGGTAGGCTGGGGCATAGCCAAATATTCTGATACGAGAAATGCAAATAAGGTAGTTTCTCTCACAGCTCTTAGTTATTTTTGTTTCTTTGAAGTATTAATCTTAATAATGTCATAAATGAAAAAGCATTACCATCTTCAACTAAGCCCAGCAAATACATTAAATATCACCAGTAATATAACAGCAAATTTGATCAACTCTTATAATTTTATTCTAGTTCCAATTAAAGATAATTTATTTAGCGGTTAGGGTATTAAAGACTCAATTGACCCCCCCCCCTTATTTTGGAGTTTTAAGAATGTCTAAATGAAACCTGTTCTTCTCCAGTGTATTTGAATCAGGAATGTCCAATAGAAAGAAATATTTTCAATGAAGGGTTTCCATAGAGAATCTACTTTTAAAACGATTTCATATCAATAATTATTACAATCTCATGAGTCATAAAGAAATAATAACCAAAAAACCCTAAATAATGTTTAAATTTTTGGACAATGTGAGGGCTGGAATAGGGAAAGTTTAAGTGATTTAAATAATGTGTTATTAGTGAATATTTCCTAAGAGGTAGTGTAAAATTGTAAATAGAAAAATTAAGTCCACTAAAATAAATTAATGCATATTACAACATTTTTTAAATTTATTTGGTTAAGTTTTAGCTTAAAATTTTTATTTTCAAAATTAAAGTGTTTAAAATATTTTAAACGAGGAGAAGATGGTTGGGGGTGCACTTCTTCAGGGCTAAAAACAGAACAAGATAACAACCACAGTAAGTATAGAAAAATAAAAAAGTAAAAAAGAAAGTATAAACAGAATAATTTTACACATAAAATGAATAATTTTACAAAATAGAATTAATAAAATGAAGTGATGAGAGAAGCGGGAAATAAAATGTATACATAGGTAATTGAAAAAGTGGGTAAAATAACATAATTAAGAAAATGAAATAAAAATGAAGTTATATAATGCAAAGAAGTATGAACATATTAGTTATTATTAATTTAAAAATTGAAATATGAAAAGAAAATGAAAATTGAGAGGAAGAAAATATATGTAACAATAATAGATGATACAGAGGCAAAATATAAGTAAAGTATACCAAGAAAAGAATAGAAAAAAAAATTCTGAAAACACCAATAATAATATAGTGAACAAAACTTATAACGCGGGTAAGGAAAATGGATAAAAGTGAAGAAAATAAGGGGTAAGAGTAAAATAAAGGAAGGGGAAAGAAAACAAAAAAAAAAGAAGAATAAAAACGAACCTGTTCGCTGGAAAATCAAACGCCTAATGGATACTGCACTAATGACAGCCAAACTCAGAATTAAAAAAGCCGTTACAACAAAGAAACTCTAGCCGAAACGTTGGCACATTAAAAATAGGTTAATCAAACTTATTTGTGTTTATCATTGACCGCACCCCCAACCATCTTCTCCTCGTTCATCATCCACGGTCAACTATCTCTCATAATTATAAAATATTTTAAGTATTTATATTGGTAAATTCAAGTAAAATAGTGCAGTATTGTCCTGAACAAATTATTCAAAAAGTTTTTGGTTTAGTTGGATTTGTTTTTAAGTAAAAACAATTCTATCCCTTCAAATCTGATAATTTAATTTAAGAGTAAGTTGAAAGTAATGTTTTTTAACTGGATCAACATCATATTATGAAGAATAGCTTACAATCAAGATCATTCCGGAAAAAAGAGGTCAAATAACCAAGTACCAGATAATATTTGTTTCAACTAATAATGTCTACGTATGTGAATATTTATGTCACATATTTCTACAACACTAAATTAATCAAATCTTATATTAGTTCCATGTAAATTAAATTTATTTATACAATTGTCCAAAATTTAACTTAAATTTTGAAATTAATGATTTCATAATAAACACGATTTTAGTTAGTTACAGTTTTATTTATTTCCATTCAACTCTTAAATCTATACAGTATCTGGCATATAACTAACGGCAAAATCAAAATTATATATTTCTTAAAACAAATACTGATTATAAATATATATATACACACACATATAGATGTATAAATTTATTACACTGGTAATACCTAAAAACAAGTAGAAATAAAATAAGACATAAAACAAAATAAGAAAAAAATATTTTACAACAATTATGGAAACATCGATTCAAGTGGATTTAAACAAAAAAAAAAATTATCATGAAGTTATTCAATAAAAACTTAGTTCATGTATCAAAATTAAGAATGAAAAAATTATCAGACAAAATTAAGAAGTCTATTAAAAAAGTAAGTATACGCAATTGAATAATAATTACAATCAATGGTAGCATTATATTCTGAGTCTGCTAAGTCTGATACAGCTGATGAGTCAGATAGGTCCTCAGAAGAGACTGCAGGAGAAGATGTTTCACTTTGGTCAAGGGATTCTTTTGCATCAAGGTACTCAGAAGCGCAAGAACTATAGCTAAGGGAGGATTTCAATGATCTTGTTTGCTGGAAAGAACATGAAATTAACAATTAAAAGATGGGATATTTGTATGTTTATTACACAAGCTTATTTATGTTTAACTAAAAAATATAATACTTGTATGTTTGTTACACCAGCTTATTTATGTTTAAATAATTATATTACCGTATATTTATCTGTATTTATGTATATACTGTAAATTTATATTTAAGAATTTTTTGAAGATGCTGAAAACAAATCTGACTTGATTTTTTCCTATAAAAAAATTTGTTGGCCTGCGTTACTAAAAGCCTGTTCTGGATTTTTTATACATTTGAACTCATTTAATATGTTTAACAATCTTTTTTGCTTATTCTGCATAAAAAAATTGAAATTATAATAATTTTTTTAGAATTAAAATATTTTTTCTCAGCTCATAGGGTGATTGATTCAACAATTGCAATTTTTTTCTGGATGAACAAACTAAGCACAAACTAAAATTAGAAAGATTGTTGTACAACCTGTTATTAAGGTAAAATAGCAGATATTATAGATAAAATAACAGATATTTTTTTGGCAGCAATTGGTATAAGTGATATATCATTTCTTCCATTGTGTTGTATTGAAAGGAATATCAAATCCATCACATTTATATAATAATCTTTCCTTTTCATAATATTGGATATTGTTACTTCAGTTAAAGAGTCATACCAAAAGTAGTGATACTTTGGTGATATTCTAACCTCCCTAAATCGAAAATCTACATTAATATTGTAGAAATATCAATATTTTGGCTAATATTACAAATTATAACATCAAAAATTGGTTTTTAATAATACATGTTTTAAGAGATATCAATATTTCATTCTCAATAATAGAGAGCTTTCTCCCATGCTTGTAGTGATTCTTGCAAGGTTCCTTTATTTTCTGAAATAATGAGAACATCATCGGCAAATAATAAATTCTGGATATATACAGGATGCATTTTCCAATTTCCAACTTTCAGTTATGGGCTTCTTAGTTTAGTTTCCCATATTATTCTGTCCATAAATATTAAAAATAATAATGGGATTTAATGCTGTTGAGCCTTACTAATCCATATACATTTTGATACAGGCTAAGGATTGCTTGGGTCAAGTTAATGGAAACTCCTTTATCTACTAATGCTAGTTTGAGTTCTATCCAGTGTACATTATAAAATGCCCCCCAGAGGTAAAGGAAAGCGAGGTGAATCTTCTTGTTCCTTACAACAAACTTATCTACTACACAGCGAAGTGTGAAAATATTGTAATATGTTTGTCAGCCAGGTCTGATTGTTCTTCCGAAAGCTCATATTATACTATTATTTTATCTAATATTCTGGAGTAAAACTTCAGAGTTATGGATGATAGGTAAATGGGCCGAAAATGTTCACATTCTACTGTAGAAGCTTTGTTGTGGACTGGAATGATGATATTTTCCCAGTATGTAGGAATCTTCTTTTTGAATGCCTTGTTGAAAATGTTCAGTAACCACCTTTGTACTTGGTATCCGCCACATTTCAACCATGATTCCATCATCACCAGAAGCCTTGTTGTTTTTGGCTTTCACCATGGTCATCTCCAGCTCCCAATCAAGATCATCCTCTTCAACACATTGTCCAACGAGAGCTTTTTTCATCTCCTTGTTTTCTTCCATCCACAAACTTCTTATTGAAAAAAATCTGGCCATTCTTTCAAAACTTTAACTAGTTCGGTAATCATCTGTCCAGTACTATATTAAATACTTCTTACTTGCTTCCCATATTTTCCACATTATCCCTTCACAGTACTCCAAAATTCCTTTTATCCTCAACATAGCTTACTTTTGAGTTTTTCACCAAATTCAGGCCAGCTTTTGAATGCAGTGTTTATCTTTTTCTTTCTAAGCACTTTTTGTATAATACCTCAGACAGTTCTCTTAAATTTATCCCAAGTTAAATCCACTGACCACGGTCAAATTGATTCCCTTCCATACTCACTTCCCTCAAAGCTCCCTTTCATATTCTTCTCTTTTACCCTGACTTCGAAGTTGTTCAGTGGCAATCCTCTCATATATCTAACCATTCCTAGTCCTTGGAATCTTAATTCCAGAGTCTAAATTAGTAGGGGGGGTCTGTGTTGACTTCTGCCCCATGAACAATCTTTACATCCATGAACTTACAGAAGAAAGGCTTGCTGTATGTAGAATAATCTAAAGTGCTTTCTTACTTAGTTTCTTTCTTAAGCCTTAAAAGTTATTTGGTGAACTCTTTTATATGGAAAAAAATAATTCTTTTATTCTGTCCTAATTTAGTAAAAAGTCCATGAATATATTATATAAATGAACAAAGCAGCAAATCTTAACAGTTTATTTCTTTATCATAATTATAAAATTCAGAAACTTTTATGCCTTTGTGAGGGAGGAAAATTAGTTCCACATAAAGAAAAACTCCTCAATCATTTTATTTTATATCAATTTTCATGATTTAAAAAGAACATAGGAATGCCCCAGTAAGGAAATAATTTTGAGCAAAAAGTTATTTTTTAATTTCTATAAAAATTTGTATTTAAGAGTTTTTGAATGTGCAAAAAACATATTTATTTCTCCCTAATAAATATTTCATCTGCTGTTGCTAGGTTAATCGGTTCTTGGTATAGTGGGGTACTAATATACTAATGGATTTTTTTTTTTTTTTGCAGAAAAACAAAAAAATATTTTCAATTGTATTAAACAAGTAAATGTATAAAACAATCGAAAGTCAGTTCCTGTGAAGTAGTCTAAAAAAATTTTTTTTTAGAAAAAGTAAGTTAGATTTGCTTTCTGCTTTTCAAAAAACATTAAAAACATATTTTTCATAGCCCACTTCACAACATCAGTTGGTCCAAATTGTTTCATTCAAAAACCTATATATCTGCCAGATATATTTTTCTGATCTGGCCAGCTAAAATAATTTTTGTTTTCTTTAAAAAATTGCATTTAAGGGTTTTTGAGGACACTAAAAACGAATCTGAATTCCTTTTTCTTTTAAAAAAAATTTTGTTGGCCTAATTGACAGGAAGGGACTAATGGTTTTTATAATTTTGTATTCATTTAATCCAATTGACAATATTTTTTTCTTATTTTATACCATAAAACAAACAGATAGGTGTATTATTACCCGACTAACCTTAAGTGAGAGCACAACATTAAAACAATTTGGATTAACTGACCTAGCAAAGTTGTGGACAAGGACTTTCTTGTTCTTTCTATCAATAAAATCACAATGCATTTACTACCCAGGCACTTTACTTAAAACTTACAATTCCATCAGGGATGTCTGATGTGTCTGATTGCTTATGAACTTGACTTAGCCTTGTCCTAAGTTCTGTATTTTGCTGGACCATAGTAGACAGCAAGTTTCTCAGTTTCTCATCAGATGATCCTTTTAGTTTCTCTTTCTCAGTCTGAAGAGTATAGATCACAGATTTAAGGGACGTACATACTGGAAAAATGTATTAATGTCTTAAGCAACATAAAAATTGACAACTATATTATTCAAATATACAACTGTAATGAGAGAACTACACTTTTTATTCAATAAATTTAACTTGAATAATGTAGTACAGGTATTAAGAACTTGTACACCATAAAAACAGGATAAAATAATTTTTAAAAAGATACTATTGATAGTTAAAATTTTTTAAAGGATCTACTGCAACAGAAAAAAAAGGTTTAGGTTTCATTTTTAAAAAAAATAATTACAGCATTTAATATTCCTGAATATTGCCCTATTACTAAAAAAGGGAGCATCATAAAAACCCAACTGTTAATATATCAGTAAACCATAATGAAAAAAATATTTTGTATTTCAAATATAATGTCAAGGAAAGCAGTGTGGTTATGAAAAAAAATAGAGTAAGGTTTTGTACTGTAAAATCAGCAGGAATTGCACCAGATTTTGAGGGTTCTTTTAAGCCATTTCTTTATTTACCAATATATTCAGAAGAATTTAATAGAGAAAGATAGATAAATATTTGAGTTTTCTATTCCATAGTAGAAAAAAAAGTTAAGTGTTTGGGGGAGGATGGAGTTTATTTTTTCCCTGGCACAATCTCACCCCTCTGAATGGTATAGCTATTGCAGTAATACCTCTTACTTTAAAACAAGAGCACTCCCTATTAATGTTGGCTCTAAAATTATTACTTCTAAAAAAATTATGTCTAGATAGGGTAAGTTGAGTCAAACCTAATGTGTCAAAACCACCAAAAAAACTTTATGGTCCCCATTTTCCTGAAAGGAAATATTTTAAAATATATAATTTGGTACCTTCTGTACCAAAATTCATCAGCCTTCCTTGACCTAATTGAAATTCATTTTTTTTTTTCACTTTAATCCTGACTCATCTAATACATAACCCATTGCAACAATAAAAAAAAAAAACCATGTAAAAATACGTAGTCTGGGAGATAGCATTTTTATTTTTTATAATACTTCATAAACAACAGAAAGTTTCACTAGCAAATATGAAGGATTTCATTGGTTGGTGCATAAAAACGTTGTCTGGCAGTTTCTCAAGGTGACTTAAGCTAGTATTTTTTTTTTTTTTTTAATTGACTTAAATTATCTCATAAGCAGCACAAGAAATTTTAACATGGAAATGTGAAACTGAGAGAGATAATTTAGGAAATACCTCGCCAGATAAATATTTGGGCTGATTTGCCCCTTGGAGACAAATATATATGCAAATTTTTAGCTCAGTCAAATTAGGTGTTTTTTTTTGTTTTGCTGCCTTAAATCCCATAGTGCAAAAAGTTTCAGGTATGTCTGGAGCAGTGGTTCCCAAAGTTGGTGCTACCGCCCCCTGGTGGGCATTGCAGCGATTCAGGGGGGTGGTGATGGCCACAGATGCATTTGGGGGGAGATGAATAATATTGTTGAATAGTGACAACTATAAGTTGTCACTGTCAACAATATTACTGCTGACGAAAATAGAACTGAGAATTATTAAATTAGTAGCAGCATAACAGGTTCATGCTTCTCATTAAGATAATCTCAGATGTTTTAACTTTTTTTTGTATTACATTCTATCCTGAGTTCAATAAATAGTTTTATGATTTCTGGGTGGGGAGGAAAAGCCTCAAATATTTATTTTTTGTTGTAGAGAATTTAGAAGGTATAGAGTATTAAATGTCTTCCAAGGACACCTGTACTTCTGCTAATTCATATTTAAGCAGTCAAAAGTTAGAATGTTTTGTATTTTGGGGTAAATTTCCAGATTCCACATTTACCTGAACTGCTCATAATATTATTTCCATTTTCAATGGCTTCAACTCTTTGTATCTTGTAATTTATTCTTTATGTAAACATACATAGTATACATAATATTATGTGATCATTGTTTTTATTAAGTTAAGCAGCTAACAATGCAAAAGTAATTAATAGTGATGAAATATGTTAAATTATAAATGTTTTCCAATTTTACTATACTATATTATTATTTTCTATTTTTTTATTTTTGTTTTTTTAGCATTTATAATCTATTTATTTGTGCTTTAACATATTTATTCATTTAATAATTTCTTTTAACTAATTTTTTGTTTTTCTAAATCTACATATTGCTTTGTTTTGTTTTTTAAATCTATTTATTAGTTGTTGTTTTTTAATTGATCTACTGCTGTGACTATTGTGTTTTTGAATTGATTTTATATTGCTATCTAATGATAAATTCTTTTAATTTATTTAACGGATCAAATATGGGTTGCAGATCACTGGAGAGAGGAGGTATGAGAGAGTGAAATAGGGAGAATAAACTTGCCAAATAAATGGAATAAGATTGTCAAATGGAATAAAATAATATATAGGGAAAGAAAAATAGTTATAATATATTATATCTAGTGTATA
>NW_027116648.1:52167-57805 GCF_000696795.3 Halyomorpha halys | reverse complement strand
CCTTTCAATATGAACTGCGTTTAAAATTTTAAACACAGTTCATATTGAGGAGACAGTATTAAGGAGAAAGATATACTGTGGTAGATAGAGTAATAGAGTCATTCAGAAAGGCAAGCAAGAAATCAGTAAAACAGATATAAAAAATGCCTTTTCAGAAAGTTCCCTATCCTGGAGTGAGGAGACTTCAGGATGAAGGGAGACTTCAGGTATTAAGGAGAGGGTATTTATGATGTTGAATACAGCATCATTCACAGGAAGTGACTTTTAGTCTCTACTTCACTTTTAAAGTGTGTGGTTCCAGTGCACACATATTTATTTTTAAAAAAATACTATAGATGTACATACCTATAATGAGAAATTCAAAACTACTATGCAAATTAGAGATGTAAAATGTTGATTGAACATTTAGGCACACAGCTCTCATTAATGGTGGTCTATTGGGTCCTTCGTTATTTCTTTTCTCTTTTTTATTTTTCTTGGTCCAAAACCAGGCACTTCAACTTCATAAATATTTTATTAATAACACTAAAACTTTTCTTCTGGTATATTACAAGGCAAAATGACAACTTGCTGTTTTCTATTAACTTTTAGGTAACCAAATGGAAGAGGAAATAACGAGAGACTGTCTACTGAAGACTTTGTAAGACTGATTTCCTCCCCATGAAATATCTCTAATGACTTTAGAAACTACAAAGATTTTTCTGGATAAATACTAACATTCAGAACTTCATTCTGAATTATTCAAGGCTGATATTATTTAGAATGTTTGCAAATCTTTATTTTTTTAAAAAAAATCAGTACTGTATTGTTCAGGTTAATTTACCATCTGAAATATCTCTGGCAAATTTTGGTCAAATTTGAATTGGGTTTCTAAAAATAATTACACAAACATTTCTAGGCAAAGATGTTCCAGCGAGAGATGTACTTGTACTACCAAGTCTTTTAACAAAATATATATAAAAAAAAATCATAAAATAAAATCGACATGACTAATTCTAAATTGAAAATAAATTAAAATTATATAAATATGTACTGACATAAGAAACATATGTCAGTATTAGCTCTAAATTATAGTTCATTATTGTTGAGGTAAAACTAAAGAGATGGTATACATTGATTTACTGAAACATACACTTTATGTTACAGTGATAATGCACCCCTCAAATCACTTTTAATATCCACTTCAAAGCAATATTTGGATTTTTAATCTATAGGTGTCAGAAATAACTTCATTCCCTCAAAATAAACAACATTTTTAAAATGAAAAAATCTGTTCAACTCTTTTACACCTAACCAAGATTTCTTCAATCCCCTTTATAATCAAGGCAATATTTGCCTTCCATGATGAAATCCTCTACATTACTGCATCAACAAACAGTGAAAATATGAAATTAAAAAAAACAAAAGTAAGAAGTAAGAAAAAGTAAACAGATTCTGTTAATTAACAAATATTTTAAGAAAACAACAACATTAAGAAATAAAAAAAACAAATGGTATTCCCTAAACCCATTCTCTGGCGAATGGCAGTTTTGATCTAGAAAGTTTTTCTGAAGAATTTTAGAGAGAAAAGTTAATTAATAATTAAATAAAACAAAAACAAAAAGATACAAGAATACAAACTGACTATCTTTAGCCAAGATGTAGAAATCAGAAGCACTGGATAAATCCACAATAGGTAAAACAGCACCTGGGTTCTGTTCACCTGACAAAGGCCTGTTAGAGATTGAACCTCCAGGACTTAGAGTCTGAAATATTTAATCACATATCATAATTAAACAATCAACATATAGACATTAAAGAAATAAAAACAACAGTATGTAATAAATAAAGGTAGTAATTTCCAAGAAATGGGAAGTAACAGTTTTAGTATATCAAGAAATACAGTTACACAGTAATACTGATGGAATAAACAAACTGAAAATATTCTTCATTGTAATTAATCCAAACTCCTTTGTTTAATCTTTCACATTCTACTCAGTGAGATTATGAAAGATACTTTTATAAATACAGGTTAGGGTAGAAAATAATCTACAGGAACTTCTAAAATCATGACTAAATAAGAATATTTAGAAACTGGATCATAATAGAAATTTAGATAAAAATAAATATACAAAATTAAGCTTAAATGATACAGGATTTGACAATAGAACATTTATAGAACTAACTGACAAAAAATATAGATAAAACTCATATCATGAAAAATTTTGACTGTGGGACTTAATGACAATAAATTATGAAAATATCAATAGTTGCATTAAAACTAAAATAATAATTACTTTTTTTACAACAAAAATGATGGGCTCCCCCTAATTAAGGAGTTATTGGTTTGACTTCATATAAATAGTAGCATACCACGAAGTAGGGCAGGAGATTCAAACTCATGGTGTCAACATGAATACTCCCAGCTTTAAAGAGCTAACTAACTAACTATTCTACAGGAACTATGGTTTGATTTTCTTCTTATCCTACCTATCTTCTGCAGTTCTTCTTCATATCATCACTAAATGGAACCTAATGTAAGCCTTAACATCACTTACCTCCCATAGTCTAAATCTACATCTTACTCTTTTTCAATTTGGAAAGTTCTCCACTTTCTTTTTTAGGATTTTTTCTTGATTCGTAAAAAGTACATGATTTGAATTGCTTATTATTTTTTCTTAATGTAAATATGTATACCTGGTTCCACTTAAAGGTTTGTTATTGGTTTTCACTTAGAATCAATTTTCTTCTCTTCATTGAGTAATAAATTTTCCTTTGAATCTTTCTTTTTACACACATACTGTAAAATGAAATGAGATTTTGGCCAGATTTTTCATTGTACCAATTCTTTATTTACCAACATATACAAATGAATTTATTGCAAAAAGATAGGTACACATTTCAGCTTTCTAATAGGGAACAGAAAATTTTTCCAGGGGGTTGGGAGTTGTAGAAGTAAATTTTTTTTAAAGACAATGTACCCATTAGGTTGCCATAGATTCAGTCATGGCAAAATCATAAATGTCCCACTTTGAACCCAGAACACTGAGTTAATTTTGACTTAAGATCAGCTAATGGATTTTCAGAACATCCATAGAACTTTGTAACCAAAAAGTGTGGCACAATTTCGCCACATGAAGTTAACTTATTTTAATGATATTGTAATTACATAACAGCTAAAAAAAGTGAATAAATGAAACTCTATAGATAATACATCAGGTTTGAGGCGCATAAAAACATAAAATATATTCTTCATATCAACGAGAACTAACACTTCTCACAAGTTGCAACAAAGTGATGAAACATTGAATCGTTAAGGAAAATTGTGAGGCTTATAGATGGTATTAGAGGAGTGCGATAATACTTTTTTTATTTTTACAAACATGCTACATAATAGGAAACTAATAACTTTAGTAACAAGCCATCAGAGGGCACTTATTTGTTGAATTCTGTGTTAACCTCTTCTCTATCTATGTGGCACAATTTCATCTCATTTTACAGTACTACTCTTATTTCAGGAAATTTATTTTCAACTTAAGAATTTAATTAATTATCAAATTCTTGAATAGTTTTTATTTATTCATTGTTTATTACTACTAACAATATGAGAACAAATAAACAAAATTAAAGACACTATAAGGAAGCCTTTTGAAAAATTCGGTGTTTAAGCCCTGTCCAAAGATTTGAATGAGGATAAGACCTAATACTAAGCTAATAATAAAGTACAGTTAATGGTAAAAAAATATAAACAGTTTAACCAAAATCTTAGGAGCTGTTTCCAGCTAACCTGTAAAAATGTGCTAAATTAATAATAAAATCAATAAAGTAGCACTTCCGGTTAGTTGATTTTTGTGAAAAAGTTGGTGTAATATTCCAGGGATATAACTACCTTAAATGAGTGACTTCAGTTTTGTACAATATTGTTTTGTTTTTTTGGAGCTAGGCTTAAAAGTTCACACACATACATGTGCAATAATTTCTCTAACTATTCAGTGTGTCATGTAATTGCTGGACAATATTTAAAAAGGTAATAGTACACCTTGAGAGGAACAAAATTTCATATGTTTAGATGATCCGATTCTTCACAGAAAAGGAGAAAATAGACATTCAATGGTTTTTAAGCAATTAATGTTTTTTAAACATGCGTCATGTTATTGCTTGGAATGTTTTTCTAGAAGTGGGTAACATTTAGCACAACAAGGAGCTAAAAAAAAATTCAAAAGTAAAGTGTAATTTAAAAAAAAAATAACAAAACTTATCTCTATTGGTTTGCCTGTGAGACCCCTTATTATAAATTTAGTCAAGGAAAAGCATATTACTTAAAGGAAACTTAATCAATTTTATGATGTTTCAATTGGAACTTAATTATGTAAAACATAATGTTAATTATGTTTTTGAGTGATCACTTCCTATTCAGCAAAATAATGTGACTTCCATAAAATAACATCAAATGTCAATTTTCTCCTTTTCTGAAGAATAAGACCAGGGTTTATAAGAACTTATTGTTACTCTTGAGGTCTACTATTACCTCTTTCAATACTGTCCAGTATCTATGGGACATTCCATACATAAGAATGAGGTTAATATATAACATAAATAATTAATAAGAGAATATTATACTAACCTGTGGATTGTGTTCATCTCTATTGAAAGAAGTAAGGTCAACAGAACTTCCTTTGTTACTTTTTTTCTTCCTTAATCCAAATCTTTTCCTGTCTTTCTTGACGTTGGGAGAAAAACCCTCGATTATGCTCTGACAATTAAATTTAAAAAAAAAATTAATTTCTTTCATTCAAATATAGTGTCTCTGTTTCTTGTAGCCAAAGTCTGGAAATTTATTGTACAGCTCAACTATCACATAGAATACCTGTGTGTTTGTGCATACATATGTCACAGAGAAAGCTGAATATAATGTAAGGTCAACCATAGCTACAGATTTTTAACTGTTAATAAAATAATAAGTGAAAGTTGATTGTAACTGTGTATGATCACCATTCACTAGAGAGGTTAGCCTACACTTAGCATGGTTAGAGATTTTTACTTTCTGCAGACCCTGTTATGATATGTTATGAACACTGATAGTGTTCTTGAAGATACTGACATAGTGATAAATGCAATTAGCAATTACACATCAGACCTTCTGGACTATATTTTTGTTGCAGATAATAACATGTCATAACATCATAAACTGAGTTGTATTTATCCAAATTTGGGTCAGACCTCAACTAAAAAGGGTTCATCAGGGGGTTTCACTCTTTTGAGTGAGTTCAGCAAGCAAAAGTTGACAGCTTTGACTCAATTAATGCAAATTTAAATCTGACCTCCGCTGAAAAGGATCCATTAGGGGTTTGTTTATCCCTTTTAAGTGAGCGCAGTGAAAGAAAATTAACAGCTATGTCCCAATAAATAATAATTTAGGCCCGACCTCCATTGAACAGGAACTGCTGGGGATTTGTTCAGACCTGAGGAAATACAGCAAACGGAAGTCAACAATCTTGACCCAACTAAAACAGTAATTATATAATCCCAAACAACAGAAATATAGTTCAGCAGGTCTAATATGTAAGTACCATTTATAACTTAATTTACTATCAAAAGTAATAACTTAATCTTTCTTTTTATATAGCTTATTGAAAAGTGTAATAAAAAAAAAAAAAAA
>NW_027116648.1:32037-51175 GCF_000696795.3 Halyomorpha halys | reverse complement strand
GACATAAAATAGTATCAATATAAAATAAAGATGAATAAACAATGATAAGAATAAAAAATAAGTAACAATGGTAAGAGTAAAATTTTTTTAAAATATGTAAAATATACAGTTGAAAAAGTATAGGAGACATACATAAAACAAAAACAATACAGGATAAAAAAAAAAAATGTGGAGGAGTGGGGAGGAGGTGGTCAGTTGTATTTGAAAATGAAATATAGCCGTTAAATGGCTGGCCACCTCATTCCCACTCCTCCACGCTTCCGCTTTATTGTCGCCTTCTGTTCAACCTTTCGCTTTGGACAGGTAGGTGGTCCTGATTTGTTCTTTGCTCATTTAATATCATTATTATTATTATTATTTATATTTATTCTTTATTTAATCTCTAATTTATTCTTCTCTCTTTTTTTTCTTTTTTTTTATCCTGTATTGTTTTTGTTTTATGAACGTCTCCTGTACTTTTTTAACTATATATTTTACGTATTTTTAAAAAATTTTACTCTTACCCTTGTTACTTATTTTTTATTCTTATCATTGTTTATTCAACTTTATTTTATATTGATACTATTTTATGTCTTCCTTCCTTTTATTTATATGTAATTTCTTATCACTTTATTTTTACATAATATTTATCCTAGCTTAAATTACCTTATTCTATCTTATTGTTGTAATATTCTCATTTTTTTTTTTTGTATATTTTTAGCCCTGATGAAGCCCTGCAAAGTGGGGCAAAACGTCGGACATTGAAATAGTTATAAACTATTTGTTCTTCTTTTTTTTTTACCGCTACCCTGACCATCTTCTTATATTTAAATATTTTTTATTTTGTATTTTTTAATTTTTTACCCACTTGTAACGTTTCGTCTAAAAAACACTTTGTCATCTCTGTAACGAATTTTTTAATTCTGAGTCTGGCCATATTCTACATATATATTTATAAAAGTTACCTCTCAAAAAATAATTAAAATAAAAATTATAATTATAATTAAAATTAAAAATTATACATATACAGATATATAGGAAAGAACAAATAGTTAAAAACTATTTGTTCTTTTTTTACGAGAACCCTGACCATCTTCTTACATTTAATTTTTAAAAAACTTTTATTAGTTACTTTTGTAAACCGTAGAATTTATTTCCTGAGATTAGCCAATAAGAACAAACACACAGATCGAATCATTTGAATATATGATGCACTGCACTAAAATAAATTAACCCTTATTTTTAAAACTGTCTGAGAATTCTATTCCTTTCAAAACACATCCCAGTTAATTTCCCAAAGAAGATGTTTCTTTGATTATAACATTCATTATAAAAAAACTATAATCTTATGAAATACATATATCATTAAATTATCTAAGAGAGCTTTCACTTAAGAGCTTCCCTCTCAGGACAGACCATATAATTAAGTAACATACCCCCACAAAAGGATACTCTGTACCCATCCTTATTGTGTTCCCATTTACCATTTGGGAACTTATTAGAAAGATGTCTGTGTTGATTTGTGATTGAAACTTTGACATTTAAAACACATGTTACGTTAAAAGATTCTCACTAACAATAAGTGGTATGGGCTAAGTAATAATATTTCTAGAGTCATAAAGAACAATCCCAAAGATGTTTATAGGGCCATCAATATGAGCATGATCATGCTTATATTGATAGCCCTGTCCTTTCTCACACTGAAATTTTGGAATTATTGATGAACCTGGAATTTCATTATATAATAAAATAAATAAATAAATATGAATATATAATTATTGTTCAACAGATGTTTCCTTAGATGCCATAAATTATTACAGCCATAATTTTCTCAGAATATTATAATAAAGTCTAAAAAGTAATTGGTAGTAAAAAAATATAAGTTCATGGGTGGAACTGATTGAATAGATGAGGATGTAAATAGAGTGATAACTGGTATCACATTCATTCAGTCAACGAGTACTGGCAGAGATAAGGCATGATAAGATTGACCACATTATGACTGAAGGAAATTATTGGTGTTGATGTACAATGAAACATATCAAAAAGACTGAGCACAGACAGTGCAAAAATTGTGGTATAGGTTTATGCATCCCTTGTTTTGAGGAGTTCTATAGAAAATAATAATTTTTTGTGAATCCTTTTTAAATATTTTTTTGTAATGATCTGAGTTAAAATAGAGATATTCTATTCTATTGTTATGTGTTATATTAAAATCGTTTTTATATTACAAAAATATGAAAATTTATAATTCACTTTTAGCACTAGACAAATTTTCTTAGGAGCTATGGGTCTTATAGTTGATCCTCTGTATCCTATTAACTACTTATTGAATCAATACCATCTTTGTTTCAAACTGTTCATTTTTGAATTTCACACATCTTTAGTATTATAAAAGTCAACATGAGACCAAGATTTTTGGCATAAAATTCATTCCAATTTAAAACTGGTGAGAAGCAATCCATATAAGAAATTTACAGTATCACTGTTTCATTAACCTCATTATTCTCCTTTTAATAATTTAAAATTAAAATAAATCAATAACAACCTAAAAAAAAAAAAAAGAACGATATTTAACTTCTGACACACAGTAATTTATTTGACAATGAAGATGGCAAAATTTGTGACTTGGCAGAATCAGAATGCTTGCTAAAAGTAACTGGAGAATTTTTAGGATCTGGCTTTTAATGAATGATTAGTTAGTTGGAAAAAAAGAATGTTTTTGACTACACAGAAAAAGTAAAAATGAAAGCTTTAAAATTGCTTTAATTACAATAAAAAAATCTATAATATAATAATAATAATAATAATAATAATATAATATAATAGTTACTTTAATAATTTGTGGAAAGTTGGGAATTAAGAAAGTATAAGATAATTGTTTGAACGAGACTAAAGACAAAATTTTATAGATTAGGTAAGAAATGCAAAAATGTAATAGCACAGATTATAAAGTATTTTTCAAAAAAAGCTGCTCTAAGAGAAAAGTATAAAGGCATGATATTCTTGATCAAGTATGCTAAAAATGTGTGGATGAATGAAGGAAAGATCATGAATATATAAAATTTTATGAGTACTAATGGATTGGTGAAGAAATTCTAACTGATGGAAGTCAAACACAAAATAATATCATTAGTAAGCTAGACAAAATCACTTTAACGCAGTGTAGTGAACAAAATCATTTTAACGCAGTGTATAGGACAAAATCACTTTAACTCAGTGTAATAAGGTGAAATGGAAAAACTTTAAGGATCCTTAACATAAATCTTATCATTTTAGTAATGTTTTTAATCATACACCAGGAAATAATTTAAGCTGAGGAAAATAAGGGAAGAGGCAAGGAGTTGACAAGTACTTAGAGAAAAATATTATGAGAGTTTTTATAGCTTTTAAAGGATGTCAATGGATTGACAAGTAATTCAGAAAATGTGGTGATTTCAAAACAAATTTTTATCAACGATCTTAACATTTTCAATTAAATTGTGAATGATATAATACTCTAAACTAAACAAAGAAAATTATTACCTCTGAATCTGGGTTCCCATGTTCCATATTGTCTAAAATCTTTGACAGTTGATTTAGAGCCTGTTGAGTATGGTTCAGCTCAGTCATTGCGACCTTACACAATAAACATTAATTTAATTCATCACAAACAGATAAAAAAATTAACAGTAGAACAATTGCTTATTTGATAGGTAAATTAGGAAATGAAGTAAAATAACATCACACAGGATTCCTTTAATCTTGCTTCTTTAAAATAAATAACCAGCTCCCATCATACATATAACAGTAGTATCGATCCCTTTTCTGGCTCTCAGGAGCAATAGATTTTGACAAATGAGGTATCAAAAGAAAGGGAATTTCATGGAGAAGAGATGAATTTCAATTTAGATTCTTAAATTCTAACTGGAACTAAAATAAAAGTTATTCAAATAAGTGAAAGGTTTTGAAACTCTGACAAATGTAAGTTGGTGAATCAAGATGGTATAAATTAGGTTTTAAGGATTTTGACATTGACATCAATACTCAAGTGCATTCCTATGAAATGTAGTTTAGATTCCAAGACATTCTGGCCAACCTTTGAGGGAGACACAAGCCTTGTCGAAGAGACTCCTTGTTAGACCATTTTTTCCTGGTACTCACTATTTTGCCCACTGACACACGAAGCATCAGGATGAGGAAGTGGCGAGAAGACACTAGGACATGGCTATGACAGTGAAACTCCTGAACCCATCAATAGGGAACGTACTCCATTCTTATGTATTGATAAATTAATGTTATACTGATCAATTAACCATACTAACCTATTATGCCCCTCCAGGGAATAAGAATGATTTAAGAGAATGAATATGTATGTTAACTCATAGACATTATTTCTCTCAATTTTAACCTGTTTGTTTTCCTCACTAATGTTAAAGAACATTTATTTCAGCTCACAATAAATGACTCCGCAGTAAAACATGGAGCAAGCCCCTGATATTTCTTTTTTGTTAGAGCGTGGCCATTACTAGTTGATTGAAATTTTATAAACTTTATTAAGTAACTTATAACAGTTTCATCACCAATGAATATTGTGAAAATTAATTTTACTTGATAATTTTACCTGAAAAGCCACAAATAGGGTAAATAAAGTGCTTTAGTAGTTTTTAGGTATTTATTATAATCTGACCGACGATTGAGCGAATGGCTCAGCACATTTTTATTTCTGATGGCTAAAATTATTCAACTTGATACCATGAATTTTTCTAAACAAGTTGATCTCAAAATCCTGAAAATGATTGTACCAAATGTGTTTAGTATGTCCGTTTGTGTTTTTAGGGAAACAACGGGCATTAGAGAGAAGAAGAAAACATAAAATACGAGAGTTCTCGCAGGGGTAAACTAGTTAGAAATAATAAACAATGGATAAATAAAAATATTAAAGAATTTGATGAATAATCAAAGAAAAAAAAATGAAAAATAGAGACAACAGTTCGAATTGGGAAAACCGAGATCTCCCGATCTCATTCATAAGTACACAGCTTCGTTATCTTTTGTTAAACTGTAGTATTCTTGGCAAGAAGAAATTCATATTGGTTATTTTCACCTCAAGAAACCCTAATGATTTATCATTATAAATAAAAGTTTTGTGATGTGCGCATCGCACCAGGTTTTGTTTAGTTTGGGGTTCACTGGAGAGTTCTCTATATACCACGCAGCCATAGTTAAAATTGAGTAACAGAAAGGAGAACTTTCTTCCTTACAATAGCTCATATAATTAACAAGAGACAAGAGAACACTGATTTTAATGTAATTTTTTTTTTGGTAATACTAGGTTGAAAATATACAAAATTTATGAAAAACTTCATAAATGAAATTGAAAATATAACTAGAGAAACGGTAAAGAAAATAAGATTTGACAATGGGACGGAATTTTTTAATAAAGCTTTTCATCTGAAAGGTATCAATCATCAGTTAACAATAATATATACACCTTCGCCCAATGGAATAGCTGAACATGCTAATTATACCATTAATAAATCAACTAGAATTCTTTTTATTGATTCTGCCTCACCCAATGATTTTTGGGCTGAAGCGCAGCAACATATTAGAAAAATAGGACACCTAATTGTTTGAATAATGTTACTCCAGAATAAAAATTTACTGGTAAGAGGCATCCAGTAGGCCATTTAAGAGTTTTTGGGAGCAGTAACTACAATTAGCTATCTAAGATATAGATAGAGAAGGAAAATTTGAACCTAAAATGACATGGAATTTTTATTGGCTACTCATTGCAGAGAAGAGCCTACTGGATTTATGATCCTATCACCAAAACTAAAATAAATACACTATTTTTATTCGACAACAGAGTTAATGAGGAGAACAAAGTAGTAGATCAGAGGGCACACGGCCAACCTCAAAGAAAAGGTTTAATGGAAAAATTTTCTGAAGATCTCTAAGGAAACCAAGAACCATACCAAGAAATAATGCATTGGAAGCAATGAGGGTCATTCACCTGCAGGAGCTAGATGATCCTCTTTACCAATTATATAAAGAATATGATCCTTCTGTGTTAGTGGACACAGTTACCTTAAGTATCTTAATTGAAAAAGATACATATATAAATTAACAGAGTAAGAACAAATATTTAAAAGTAGAGAGTAGAAAAGAAGCTGGATTAGCTTGCGACATTGGTGAGCTAGAAGAGGAGAATAAGAGTGAAGAATGTACATTGAATAATGTTAATAGTTATTGCTAGATAATTTAAATTATGGGGGTTCATGTTAAGGTAATTTAAATTATAACAAATGCATTTGTTAAGTTTTTAGAGAGTAAAAACTTTTCATGAGGCTAATGTATGAGAGAAAGCGGTTGATGATAATGAAAAAAAACAAAGGCTGTAGACTTTCTGTCGGCTAGAGGAAGGAAAGTAAGGCGTTGCTGCAGGACGGCTATTTTGTCTGGATGGCTGAGTTGCAGGGCCTGAAAGCTTTGCCGGATCATCTGAGTGAGTTTTATATTAAATTACTGATTTTCAAATTTTACAGATGGATTATCAAATAAATACATGTGATTAGTCAAATATGTAACCAGCAGAGATAGATGTCGAATTGTACATTTATATAAACGTTTTTTTGGGAGGGGGTCATCTCATTTTAGCCCATTAACATTGGAGTTTTTGTCGGAATTGGCCCTCTGGAGGTTATGGGAACATCGGGGGAAGTCGCATAGTGGTACACGGATTACATGGAAAACCAAGCAATCTTGACTTCCAAATAGACACTCAATGATTTTAAAATAAATGTTTTTTTTTCCCCTGTACTTGTGTTTTGCTCTATGACTTCAATGAAATCACAAACAAAAGCCCTAAAAATCTAACAGAATTTATAATTATTATTTTGTTTTTTAAATATAAATTGACATATAAAACAACTTGCAACTGTTCTATCTGATTAACTTATGATATTCATTGTCAATCATTGTTACAAACATCTTTTCATACCTATAACATATTTTGTCACACACTTATACAATTTAATGTTGAGTTTGAACAGGGAGGTTGCATTAACTACTGGTTATCATTGTTTATTTCCTCAAAATTTCCCTTTGTTGCTTTTTTAATTCTTTATTTTTTTTTTTTTAAATTGATGTTTTCACCCTTTTTCTATTAGAACTTTCCTTTAACTGTTTTCTACTTATTTCAACTCACTAATGTAACTGTCTCAGTTTAGTTTAAATTGTTTCAAAAACTTAGTATAATTAAGTGCACATGAATAAAAAGTACTGAAAAATATATTATGTTATTTATACTCCAAAAAGTAGGTATACTTCAAATAAACATCTAACTGAGATAATTATAATTAATGTATACCTGCAATGGTCCATCAAAAACCCACTGTAGTCTTTGAGCAGGAGAGCCTTCATTAGCCAGTTCTGTAATCAGGCAACATATCACCAAACATTAATGCCAGTGTCATTGTATGGCTTTACATGCACAACTACTTCATAGAGTTAGGAAAAGGCATAAACAACTAAATATATTCAATGCTATTAGAATAGAAAAAAATATAAAGGAGTAGAATAAGATAATACAAGCATATGCATAATAAACAAAATAAAATAATAGATTAAATTTTAAATGTAAAACTTGAAAGTTTAGTGGGAATTAAGAAAACAATAGAGGAAACAGCAAACGACAGATGATGATGAAGAGTGAGGAATAGTGTTTTTTTGAGATGTGTAAACAAAGCAAAGATAAACAAATACATAAATGAACAAAATAATTGGTTTATAAGATAAATAAAATAGCAAAAACTAAAGACTACCTCATCCCCAACTTTCCTTTGCTGTTTTGTCTAATTTCCTTAGTTCCAGAAAACTTTTTCAATTTTGCCATTAATTTTTTTCAATTTCAATTTTATTTTGTATGTCCTTTATATACTATTTTATTATCTTCTTCTTTTCATGCAATAAGCAACTGATATACATATAAATATATACATATATACATACATACATATATTGATGACTTTTTTCTTGACTGTTGTAGCTATATATTTTTTTGTGGGTCTTGAGGATCAGTCAATAATACAACTTTATTTAGGTGATGTTTCGCAACTTTATTGTTTGCATAGTCATGCCCTACAATGAAAAAAACAACACTTTTTTTAGTACAAATACTTTTTTCAACTAATTACTGTAAAACTACAAGTGTATATTGTAATCTATGATTAATAATTATTACAATTAAACCATTACTTACAATCGCCTATTACAGTGTGTTCTACATTGTGATCCAACTAACTCCAGGTTTGTGCCAGAACAGAATAGGTTTTGGAATGGAAGTAGATTTGCATTATCCAACACGGAACTATAAGGGTAAATTTTATTATAGAATTTGAAAAAGAAAACAAAATACCATTTTTAGAAGTGCTTTTAACTATAAAATCGAATGGGAAAATTGAAACAAAATGGTGACAAAAAAACCAGCCAACGTCCAAAAATATTGAGTTAGTTGGATAACAATGTAGAACACACAGTAATAGACAATTGTAAGTAATGTTTTTACTAAGAAATGTTTAATTGTAATAGTTATTACATAAATTATAAATTACACAATGTACTTGTATTTAATAGTAATTAGTTGAAGAAAGCATTTGTTCAAAAAAAATTTTTTTTTTTCACTATAAGGCATGAATATGCATACAATAAAGTTGCGAAACACCGCCTAAATAATGTTGTATTATTGACTGCTCCTTAAAACCCACAAAAAAAAAAAATTAATATATATATATTATATCTGTACCACTTCAATCAATGAAGGGTCACTGTTACTAGACCAACAGTTTTGCAAGGAGGTGAGTTTGTCAGAACCATGTTTGACTGTGAGATATTTACCCAATACATGAGGCTGGGTTGACCCCGGAGGGCTCCCAAACCCACAGTGCAGGCTCACGGCTACAATGAAACAGAAATTAATTATCTGCCACAGTCGGATTCAAATCCGGGTCCTTGGGGTTAGTAGCACAGTGCCTTACTACTGAGATACCCATTTCCATATACCATATGTATATATATATATATAAACTTCTATCTCTATTAGTATTATTATCTTTAATACTACATTCATCCATATTATTACCTTTATTATTCATCAAATTATTTCATGCATTTATTTTTTTTTTTCAACAAAACAGCTCTCCTGATTGGCAGATGTTTTCCAATCTTTTAATTTGGTTTGATTACTGCAGTATAAGAAACAGGGGGGGGGGAGGGTTATTCCTTGAGCCAGCTGTGCAAAAAACTCTCAACATCCATATCATCAGTTAAAAACTGCCCACCTACAGTCTCTTTTAATGAATGAAACATGTTTTGGGGCCTCACATAAGACCCTCAACTTTTGGAAGAAGATGTAGCAGGAGAACTCAATAGCAGAGTGGAATGGATAGTGGATGGCAAGCCAGAAGAGTGCTACATTAAAAAAGTTCTTTCCCACAATCCATGAAAGATTGAAGGCTAATTGGGTCCTCCTAGACTACTAGGTCTTGTAGAACTTATTCAACTGGGAAAGCATCAGAGCTTAAGAAAGAATATCAACTCCCAGTGTGGAGTCTCTGAAACAGCAGAAAAGGCGGTAGAGCATTGCACCACCATGGAAGGATACCAAGTCAGGGTGTTAAGAAAGACCAGGATCTTAGCCCTCTCCAAATCAGACTTCCCTTGTTTAATGGAAGAAGAGAATTGTCCCTTCAACAAGTTCATTTACAGGTGGAAGGAGGAACAGGTTGGTGAACTGGAGGACACCCAGACGGATGTGGACCAGGAATGCTGGATCTACTGGATGGATACAGAGTACAAGATGCAGCCCCATCAGTAAGGTGCTTCCTTCACACTTCCTTCTCCCTCATCATAGTTACCGCTCTTGGAAAGATTGGAAAATGAAGCCGGCAAGTGAAGGCCACTTATTGGAATTTAGTATAACAACAGTCTATTAGAGATGTAATTTTGCTTAATGACAGCACCTGGCCCCATACTGTTCATATAACTTGTTGAAATATTCTGGGAAATACTTAAACACCCAGCAGTATAGTCTAGATTTATTGCTGCATGATAACCAGCCAGCTCCAGTCCGCCTGGTCTCAGTCTGGGTCAGTCTTCTTGTGTGTAAAGTGGTGGAGCCTTTCCCTTCGTGAAGTGCATGAGGTCCACCACCTTCCATGCATAAATGAACTCCTTGAAGAAGGAATTCTCTTCTTCCATCAAATGAGGGAAGTCTGACTTGGCAAGGGCTAAGATCCCGGTCTTTCTTAACAACCTGGCTTGGTGTCCTTCTATGGCAGCGCAATTCACTACCACGTGTTCTGCTGTTTCAGGGACTCCCCACTAGGAGTTGATATTCTTTCCAAACCTCTGATGATTTCTCAGTATAAAAAGTTCTGCAAGACCCAGGAGTCTAGGAGGACCCAATTAGCCTTCAATCTTTCATAGATGGTGGTAAAGAACTTTTTCAACATAGCACCCTTCTGGCTCGCCATCCACTGTCCATTTCACCCCTCTATCTAGTTCTCCTGCAGCATCTTCGATAAGTTTAATGAATAATAAATGTAATAAGATGGATGAAGTTAGTATTAAAAATAAAAATAATAATCAACCCCCCCACCCCTTGTGAGTTTAAATAGACAGCTCTCTTCTGAGCTATAGCTACTGAGATATAACTTGTTTATTACTTTTGTCAAGTGACTTAAAATTGTTTTCTAAGCTAATTTTATTTGTGTTTTTTTTTCTATAAGTTGAAGAATGCCAAGAGTTAAAGAAGTGACATAAAAATTAGGTCCATAATGATCAGTTTCTACCTCTTGGTAAGAAAAATGAAAAAGAGGAAATAACAAAGTACAGTTTGAAATTGTTACATATAATTCTTATAATAATCTGTCAGAATCAGAAGAAGGTAAAGCTGAAAAAATGAATTATATAGATTAAATATCAGTTCAATTAAATTCCTATATGCTGCCAATTGCCATGTTTTCACAATTTGTCTAATGCAAAGATGATTAAAACATATTTAAAAGCTGAAAATAAAAACAGGGTATTGGTTCATATACAAAATGTGTAAGATTTTACTTTTTTTTTTCAATATTATCTCAAAAGCAACAATAAAATTTTATACTTATTCCTCAATGATTCATGGCATTCCAAAAGTTATAATTATAGGTGATTACATAAAGAAAGATGTCAATCTCAAAAATTATGTAGTTCTTAAAGTAATACAAAGAAAGAAGCTAATGAAGCATAAGACACGGACGATGAATACTTTGATACTGATAACGTTGTTTTAAATGCTATAATCTTTAACTTTAAAAAATCCCTGAGTCCAGTGACTTCCTTCACATTTTGCAAAGTTTAAAGTCAATGCCAACCAATTCTGCCTCCAGGAAAGTATTACTAAGTAGGTATTAGGTGTTTCCCCAGTGGTGGCTTTAAAGAGCCCACAAACCACAGATCGTTGCAGAAGTTCATGTTATTTATAAATGAAATAATGCAACAAGCATAAGCTACCGCCCAATGTATCTTCATAATTGCTAATTGAAAGCAAACATATTTTCCACTAGCATAAACCTAGTTGTTGATGTGTTGGAATACATTAAATTTTTTAACAATTCCAGCATTACCTTTCTCATTTATGTGGTATTTATTGGTATTATTGGATTACTCTTTCCTATCAAGTATAGGCCGACATTGTAAACAGTTTTCATAATTTTTACCTTGGGCCCTGTTCGATCTAACTATAACCTATTACTATAACGTTTTTACTAATGTTTTTATACAAGCAACCAACTGATCTTAGCCCAGGTGCATATTGGGAAACATCTAATATAAATGTTTCTTGACTGGCACCACCCATGACACGTTGGGGAATGTATATTGCAATGCTTATTTCGCCCTGTGGATAAGTGTATTTTATTTAAACTTGTTTTTAATGAATAGATAATTTGATATTGCTGAGTGCTGCATATTCTGGTAATGTAAATATTGTTTAAATGTTCATAATACCTTGGTTATTAAAATTTTAAATAATCTAGGGTCAAGTTTAGTCAAAAAATTTTAATTATCTGTTTCTAAAATTAGTTTATCACCTCTCTATTATTCAACTGACTAGCTCAATTCTATTTGGTATGATATTTGTAATGTATCTTTTCCATACAAATATCTTTTCATCTGTTCTGTGTAAAGTTTGTCTGAAATATCAAAATAATGTGATATTGAGAATATTGATATTTTAATCGAAATTATTGGGATATAATACCAAAGATTGTTTGACAGGGCCATAGATAGCCAGGCCCAGAATAGAAAGATAAACAGGACTGTTTAAAAATAATACTGAGATCCCTCCATCACTAAAGGTTTTATATGTTTTATTTTGTTTTCAATAATATTATTACAATTCTGAAAACAAAACTAGCAACTACATTATAATAATCAGAGTCATTTTACATCAACAAGAGTTTATTATTTCACATCAAAATGTTTCAACTTTAAATATCGATATTTCTGTTCCACTAGAATTAACATATTAATATTGATAAACGATACCAATAATAATATTTAGCATTCTATATTATTGAAGTATCAAAATTTTATTTCCCATATAATTGAAATATCGATACCCTCTATTCGATATTAGAAAATATAATATCAATATTTGGTTTCTCATATCTGAATATAGGTATTTTGCCCTCGATATAACATATTTTCAAAATAAATAATTCATGACTCCAAATTTAGTAGGAGATTGGTGAATAAATCATAAGAATAGATGAGGAAAGAACCAAATCTTGGCAGTGTTCATTCTTATCATAACAATACACCTCAAAACCTAAATATGATAATTTTCAACTACATGAAAGAGTTCACCAACAGTAGTTCAGGCATAATGAAAAAACCCTGAAAAATCAATTATAAATTAAAGGTTCCTAAAAAATTGAGTTTAATTAATAGTATTAGCAACATTATTTATCTTAAAGCAAGTAAAATAAATGATATATTTTTGTTAAATAATTAGCAACCCCATTGATAATAATATATACATAAAATTGATACAATTAAGCAAAATAATAATTTATATAAAAAGGAAGAGGAGGTAAATAAAATAATATAAGAACACTTACTACAGTGTAAGGGTTGATGGTTCAACCCCACACAAGCCATGTAATGGGATAACCTGCTACACAGACGGACCCCTAATGGAACAAGGATCCGGAGCAGGGATATGGAGGATGGATAGACCTAATCAAGGCACATCCATCTCATTAGGAAAGCACACCACAGTGTTCCAGGCTGAGGTGTTTGCAATAGATGTCTGTGCTCAGAACTTAATAAAGGAGGGCATGAGGGAAAGGCTAATCACAATTTACACGGATAGTCAGGCAGCCATCCATGCGCTGGACAACTACGCAACCCGCTCCAAATTGGTGGAGGAGTGTAAGGCTAATTTGAACTCTCTCTCCTTGGCCAACAAGGTGTGGGTGGAATGGGTGCCTGGACATAAAGGCATTAAAGGAAATGAGAGAGCAGACTGCCTAGCAAGGAAAGGATCTGAGTATGTTCCTCTCACACCTGACCCCATATGTGGAATTAGTCTCAGCCATGCGAAGAGGCATATCAAAAAGATCGCTGAGAGCAAGGCTGGGATACTCTGGAGAAATACCAGAGGGATGAAACAATCAAAAATGTTCCTCAAAGGACCCTGCCCGAAAAGAAGCAATTGCCTTCTTAATATTGATAGGAGTATCCTAAGATGGGTGACAGGACTATATCTCTATAAAATGGGACTGATAGAGTCCCCTATCTGCAGGTTCTGCAGAAAGGAGGAAGAGACTGCTTACCACATCATGTGCAAATGTGATACAGCGGCAAGAACACGATTCCTCATCTTTGGTAAGGATCGTATCTTGGATCCCAAACTTTGCGAAACTGTGGATCCTTATACAGTGTCCAGATTTGCAAAGGCAATTGGCCTGTTTTGAGCAGAGGAGGGACGGCGTACAATAGGCCCTCTGAGGCCGCGGTGCTTCTTGGCCGGTGTTATATAAAAAAAAAAAAATTATATAAAATTAAAATTACAGTAGAAAATGGAACTAACCTAATAATACATATTCATATAATAAATGTGTTTTCATTAAAAGATATTTAAGCATCAAATTTCAGAATCAAGACATAATTTCATAAAGTTCATAATTGATTTAGAAAACATATTTGAAGATATATGAACATCAAAAAGCTACACATCTATAACATAAATATATATATATTTTATTTTACAAAAATGATCCAGACTTCAGAACATTAATATTTATATGCTGATATAATTAAGATATCCATATTGTTAACCAATATAAATGTCTAAATTTTACTTTCTTTATCTCAAATCTATTGAAGGAACCTGAAATCTGTGTAGCGTGACACAAAATCTGGAGCCCCGCTAATGTGTCATACCAACATGATACTTTTATCATGGCACACGAAAGTGTAACATTGCCAATATGAACTGTTCCATTCACTTACAAATGTTGGTAAAACTGACACATATTCGCATCACTGGAAGGCACTAAACGCTTCCCAATATGCACCTCACCTTAGAGGGAGCTGTTGATCAAAACTTAAAAGAACATTTTATCTTCACTAAGTCAAAATTTAACAACAGAACACATAAATTATAGAAGTAAGAAAAATATGGCAATGCACCAGCCTTCAACTGTGTGATGTTTCACAGTCCCAAAACAACATATTGAATTTTCTGAGCCTTTGGCTATTGAGTGGTATGATTAAATTTTGGATATGAATGATACATTCGGAGCTGCAATGCCAATTTCAATCTCCAATCCCCCGATTTAGTTAACATGGGATTTTCTGAATTGCAACCTGTACCTTTTCTATAACCAAGCCATTATTATTATGTTATTTCATTATCAATTTCATTGTTTGATAAACAAGATACTTAATTAATTATAAACAGTACATATAGGTTTACATTATTTCTATTTTTTAATATATTCATATTGCCATTAACATTGTTTCATTTTTCTCTTATATGGAAGATAAGTGTTTCTCGTTTATGGAAGATACAATTTTTAAGGATATTTAATCCTTTAGTACTGTCATGAATAACTTACTCCTAGTCAAGGGCTGTTTTAATGGAATTTCATCATCATCAGTGGATGTAATACGTGAACCAAAAGTCAACAAATGCTGCCTGTAAAGACGATGATTTTTGAGCTGTTCCATCCATTCCTCAAAGACTTCATACTGTTTTGCCTGCATGAAAACACAAAGATAAAATATTTTGAGGTACAAATAATCACATATTTTAAAATGGACTAGTTCTGAGGAATAAATGGATTTTTTAAGCAATAGCATCATTATCACTAACGAAAAGAATTTAATAACGATCCCTTACCATATAACTAAAATGAAAAAAAAAAAGTGTAATATCACTTGCCATTAAAATATCAAGCCGAGCAGTTTTAATTTTGCAATGTTACTAGTTAATTTGCTATGTTATGTTGTTATTTTTAATCTTTAGAGGTGGATCTAGACAGTCAAGATAATCTATGCTCTATTTTTTAATTTATATTTATACATAAAACAAAACAAAAAAAAAAAAAAAGAAATAGAGAAAACTTCCAAGAGCAAAACAAGCTGCCTGCCTATTGTAAAAAATATTTCTGATGAAGATTTAAGCAAGTTCGTTATGCTATATATTGAAATATAAAATTAAAAGATTTTTTGTGATGATTTTTAAAATAGATATAATGAATAATAGATTAATAATGTACTTGATATAAAAACATTAAAACGGATTCATATTGAATAAATGTTATAATTCAATGTTCACAATATTATTTTGGTTTGTAGTATAAATAATATTTATTAAACAATTCTACATAAAAAATTCATTCAGATTTTGACACTAACGTTCATAAAACAGTCCAAGTTATACATACAGTATTCCAAAGGAATTTATTAGATTTTAGGGGATTCAATTTTTTAAACAAAAGATTAGTTTTCTTCATAAACTGATGTTTATGAATTGCAGAGAATTTTGTAACTAAAGCCACCACTAATTTTGTAACTGCTCCTCATTTTTTTTCAAACCCACTGATGGTTAATATTTAGCATTGCTAACTCATTTAGCATATTTTCACCGATAATTTATTTCACCCATGTTGTAATTGAGTGAAGAAAGATGATTGAAAGAGCACTATTAGTGCCTGTTTAGGAAGAAATATGAGCATCGCCCTTCTAATGGTGGGGAAAAAAATTACACATTCTTAAAACTTCAATATCTTGGGTTCCTGTGCCTCATTTCACATTTTAAACCACAATTTAATTTCCTCTTGGACTCTAGAAAGTTACATAAGGCAAAATAACTTTATCCTTATTCTCTAGAGAAAATTTACTTATGTTGCTTAGATGGAAATGTTTCAATGAAAATGAAGGAAAGTTAACAGCAGAAAATCTGACTTCCAAAGATGATGTGATAGAACCCAAGTAATGTATTGAAAATGACTATCCAAAAATTAAGATTTCCGGCAGGAAGGTTGCTTTTGTCAGCCAAAAAAGTGAGTGGTGTTTATATCAACATTTAAATTCTTAGTATTGTCATTTGCTTCTTCCATAATGTAAAATGTGACATTCTCTGCGTTTTACATATAATCTCTTTATCATATAGATAAAGATTGGTTTTCATGATGTGAAGTGTCTTCTATTGAAGTCTATTTGCAATGTGTTCTAATGTAGCAGAATAGTTTTTATTCAATGCTTCTGACACAATTAATGAAGATCTAATAACAGATGTATGTACTCCTTCATGATGCTATTGGAAAATCCTCTTTATATAATGTTTCTAATTCTTCAAAGATATCGACAAAAACATCCTTAAAACATGTATAGATTTATATTTTTCTGACTACCTAGTGTCACAAACTTTAATAGTGTTAGCAATAAGGTTACCTCATGAAAAAATGTGATTATTTCCTTCATGGTTCCAATAATGGAATAATAACATTTAAGTCATTAATGATAAGGTTTAACTTGTGGAATAACTAAATGGAAGTACAAGGCTTTCTAGTATATAATGAAAGTCCAGTTTAAAAGGCTTGCCACAGGATACTCTGCACACCCCTTTCCTTTCTCAGGGATGGTGTACCATTCGTCAAAACCTGACACCACACATTTATCAGGGTCTATATATGAACATTTTTTTTGATTTGATTTTAATCAAAGAACCACAAATTTCCAATAAATAATCTAGAAATATCCATGGTTTTATCAGGTAAAATCTTATAAGTTCTTTAACCCTTCTCTGACTATAGGGCCACATAGATCAATTTTGTATGGTATCATGTACGTCCTTGTATTAATGAAATCTGATGATAAAAAAAAAAAACCAGCAGCCTCACATGTTGACTAATGGCAGAAATAAGACACAATATTTACAGAACCTCTCAGCTACTTTGAGTAAGCTACAGTGAAGGATACATATTCATCTGCCACTGGTGATTAAAATTTTCTCAAATCTTCTAGTGGTAGGAACTGTAAACAAAAATTGTGGAATGGCCCATCACTAGTTGTATATTACAGTAATTAGCCCTATGGTCCTATATGGATCATTGCCAGCATTGCATAAACTATATATATGATTATTATGATGATAGGTTTTATATGGAATATATAAAAATCTTTCTTATACAATAACAAACACTTATTATTAATAAAGAAATACATCAGCCTACTTAAAATAAATAGATTCTTATAACTAGCACCAAGCTAAAAAATAATATTATAGCTTACAATTTGTTATTTTAATTCTGTATGACAGATCTACAATGAAAAAAAACATCACAATTTGCCCTTTCCCACCTAAAATAAATAGAAAGTGTTGGTTCACTCACTGTTAGCTGAATGACAAAATTAGTATTCACTGAACTGATAACTGTAACACCTATATCCATAACTTACAGCTGTGTGAATTTAACTGAAACTGAATATGCTTGTGATGATTCAAAAGGCACATAAATTAAAAATAATTTCACTTACAACCGTACCTATCCATTTACTATTAACAATTTCAGTCTGTAAAAAACTTTGCTAAACACTTCAAATTATGACAAATAATAATTATTTTATTTAAATATTATACTAATGTAAAATATTTATACTAAATTTAATTATATCTATTTATACTAAATGTTATTAAATGTATGTAATATATATTTATCATATTTCAGTCACTGGAAGGGAGAGACAAATTATTTACAGCAATATAAAAACAAAACAAAAAACAAAGCATCTGTAGTAATTTTTTGGTTACAGATTATGTTTTTTTATTGTGATAAATGCTATTGTAAATCACTAACCAGAAGTATACATGATAGTAGATCGTTACAATCTACTAATGATTCTTTTATGAGAATTGCAGCAAATAGTAGGTGTTAAAGCCCAAAATTTTTGATTTCTATTTAGGTTAATTTTTTTTTGGCAACTTTCCAAGTGACTTTTAATTTTGTTAGTTGTAAGTTTATGTTTATTCATTTATTTTTTTTTTTAACTATAAGTAATTTTAATTTTGTAAATAAAAATAAGGGATATAAGGAGGTTCTACGTTTATAAATACATTGCGGAGGTGTAACACGTGCGGAACAATACCGAAGGCAGTGGGGCCAGTTCCTACATAACCGCGGATGTACCGGGCAACCCGACAACCTCTCTCTCACCAGCTCGCCAGCGGTCATCCTGGTCAACCAACTCTAGACTTGTGATATTGTTATGATATGCGCATATCGACCCCACGCCCATCTGTGAGTGACTTTTATGTTCTTCCTTCGAGTTTCATATTTTCTTTTTGCTTAATTAACTTATTATTTCTAGTGTAAATAGATTTTTTTTGTTTATATATGTATCAAAATATGTTTATCCTTTTAACTCCACGATTCACTATCTTTTTTTTGTAACAACATAACAGTTCATTTTTTTTGTTTATATTATAATTAATTAAATCTTTGTACCACTTGGAAAGTTATTTTTTTATTATTTCATTTTCTCAATATTTTTTTTATGTGATATTTATTTCAGGTCCTCCGTTATTTTTTTTGTTTAATTTTATCTCGAACCAGCGAACATT
>NW_027116648.1:25491-26445 GCF_000696795.3 Halyomorpha halys | reverse complement strand
GTTCATCGTTGCGCGACATACCATCGGTGGAGAGTAAAGGGGATAAACGCTGTCATGGGCGATCTTCCGCAATCGCGATATACACAAGGAAGGGCCTTCCTAAATGTTAGGGTTGATTTCGCTGGCCCTTTCTTCATCAAGGAATCACAGCGACGAAAGGCTGCATTGGGTAAGGCATATATCTGCCTCTTTATTTGCTTCTGCACCAAGGTTGTGCATATTGAAGTGGTTTCACAGTTGAGTGAGGATGCTTTCATGGCCTGTTTTGACCGGTTTGTGGCACGACGGGGATTATCGAGCAAGGTATTTTCTGATAATGCAACCAACTTTGTTGGAGCATCAAGTCGGCTGAGAGAATTGTATAAGTGGTGGACCTCTATAGAAATAATAGACAAATTGAAGGGATATTTTACACTCAAAGAGATAGAATGGCATTTCATTCCTCCTTTAGCTCCGCACTTCGGGGGACTATGGGAAGCGGGAATAAAATCTTGCAAATATCACCTCGTCCGAATCGTTGGTAATCAGCAGACCACCTTTGAAGAGTTGGCAACTATAGTCACCCGCATAGAAGCTGTTCTTAACTCCCGCCCCCTCTATCCGATATCTTCTGAGCCTGAAGATTATCAAGTTCTCACCCCGGGACATTTTTTGATTGGAGCATCTTTGGTAGCACCGCCAGAACAGGATTTGTTAGATATTCCAAGGAACCGCCTATCTCGGTGGCAACACTTGCAGCGTTGCATGAGTGATTTCTGGAACTGGTGGCGGTTGGATTATCTAAACTGGCTTCAACAGAGGGTCAAATGGACGAAACTCCACACTTCCATCGTTCCGGGCACATTAGTCCTTCTTAGAGACCCTAACGTTCCGCCTTTGCAATGGCCCACTGCTCGAGTTCTGGAAGCATATCCTGGCAAGGATGGAGTTGTCAGAGTAGTAAAACTGCGAATG
>NW_027116648.1:23007-24450 GCF_000696795.3 Halyomorpha halys | reverse complement strand
TTACTAAAAAATACGATAGCGAAAGGATCCAAGCCACCTTCTACCTAACAAAAATTTTTAATTTCAAACCATTAATGAAGGGCGATCTCTCTAATTTAGAAGCGTTCTCAGCTGTGGTAGTAGAGAGCTCCTCTGCGCTTCTCAAGCTCGGTTTGAACGATCTCCCGGGGTTTATATTAAGCACTTTGGGGCTCCGGTTATTAGATGGAAAAACTAGAGAGGGTTTCGAGAGGGAATGAGGCTCAAAACCTGAACTTCCGACTTGGGAGGAGTTCGCGGACTTTATTCAACGGCAGGCGGTCAAATTGCAATCGGAAGCCCTTCTAACGAATACTGCTCCAGAACCTTTGCAAACTAAGACGGGGTACAGTAAATGTTCTAGGCAAGTCCTTATGACAACAGACTCACCGGTGAACTCAACGAAATGTCCCGCATGTAAAAAATCTCACCGCATTTACGATTGCCCTGGTTTTAAAACGCTCACTCCCCAACAACGATGCGACCGTATTAGAGGGTTAAATCGTTGTATCAATTGTTTGGCGTCTGGTCACTTCTCGAACCAGTGTTCATCTAGGGTGTCTTGCCGACATTGCGGTAGACGTCATCATTCGCTTTTGCATTTTTTCTCTAAAGAATCTCGAAAATCCGAATCTCCTCACCAGAACGTTATTCCATCTCGTTCTCGTATAGCGCCGATTACCGCACCAAACTCCTTTAACGACTCGACCACCGCACCCACTTCTTCTAACCCCTCGGGAGCTACCTCTAAAATATCAGATTCAAATCACTCTCAAAATGCTATTCTATCTATGTCGGCTATGGGTCAGATAAATGTTCTACTCGGCACCGCAGTGGCAAGAATTCGCAATCATCGGGGTCGTTGGCACGATTTGCGAATCCTCATCGATAGTGGTTCTCAGCGGTCTTTTATAACGCCGGAATGTGCTCACAGGTTGAACTTGCCACTAACACGGAACAGACATCGATTGGTGGGCTTCAACAACCAAGTTATCCCTAACGTATCATTTGAAGCACCTTGTGTCATAGCTCCCCGACAAGTTTGTAAGCCCGAACTTAACATCACGGCTATCGTGATCGAGCGGATCTGCGAGGATATGCCCACGAGCCCTATTCCAAAGGATATTGTTGATAAATTTCGCACCTTAGACCTGGCTGATCCACACTTTCAACACTCGCGTTCTGTCGATTTCCTTTTAGGAGCCGACATGTTTGCCGATATTCTGCGCGTTGGCAATTTAGAATCAGGGCAGGGAGAACCTAGAGCCCTCGAAACCATTTTTGGTTGGATCCTAATGGGACCAATTAACGCTAACTCACCCGATGAAGATCCACATCCCAGTACGATCCTTCATAGTACAATTAGTCCGTGCTCTCAATGCGATGAACTCTCTCGAGTACTAACGAAATTCTGGGAAACGGAAC
>NW_027116648.1:0-20332 GCF_000696795.3 Halyomorpha halys | reverse complement strand
TTTTTTTATGTGATATTTATTTCAGGTCCTCCGTTATTTTTTTTGTTTAATTTTATCTCGAACCAGCGAACATTTCCCTCTGGGGAAGAGGTCGGTTTTCACATACGAAACACCCCTCGCCCCAACAGTAGGCATGTTCCACTAACAAGAGAATGAAATAAATGATTAAACAATCCTATTTTTTTTACTAAAAGAGAGGTACCAGAATATGGTTCCAGCTCATTATCTTTCTTTAAAAGTATCTTTAATACAATTCGAATTGATTCATCACTAATTTTGCTCTGAATACTTATTAACCATTCATTATTGATGGTGACATCACTAGATTCTAAAACTACATATATAAAACACTTGTTCACTCATAGATTATCATAATAATCTCGAAATAGAGAGAAAAACAAATGATTAGTGACCAGTTGATCAGACTGATCTAACTCTTGAAATGATTCTCTACTCCCAGTTTTAGGAATTTAACACATCTCCATCCTGACATCATCCAGTTTAAACTAATGACTTATGTTTAATATAAAGAACTTTTTTAATATCAGATAGTGATTTCATGAAAAGTGATCAATTGGTGAATTTATTTATTTTTGCATTGTAAGATAATTACTCAGTAATTAGAAAAATACAATAGTCCAGAGAGAATAACAGTAGGATCACATGATCCCTAGAACCAATCAGAATATTTGACAGACAATCAGATGTACATATTGCTTGGAAGGAAAGAGGTAAAATCTATAAGATTACTCTGTTGAGATATTTCCTTAAGTCTGACGACTGGATTAAACAATTTGTAGAACTATTAATAATTTTGACTATTCGACTTCTGTAAAGATTAATTTTTTATAATTTTTAAGAAATAATGGTTTATTCTGCTTCCATCATTGATAAGAAAGTTTTGGCTCAGAGAAAGAGAAAGAAATATTTTATTCATTCATGCTGCCAAAATACATCGGGTTGCTACATCACACAGCATACTGATCGATCCGTGACTGGACAAATATACGTTACATATTTTTACATGATATAGTATAATAGATGGATAACATTTTTTTTTTCTTCCAGTTTTCTTTTACAATTAATACCAGTCTACAAACTAACTACAAGTTTTTCGATTTATTCCTTTTTTTTTTTTTTTTTTCTTTCCCTTCTATTTCACAACCCCTATTTCATTTGATCAACAAATTCCCCTATATAACAATATAGAAAAGCCAGTAACGCATCTTGAGTTTTAGTTTCTACTACATTGGTTCAATGGACCAATGGTATATTAGATATTTTCAAAACACTAATTTTTCCAATTAATTATTGAAGCTGATAATTATTCATGGCAATAATTTAGTAGTCAATTATTCAAAACAAAAATTTGATCTTTGTTTGAGAAATTCAAGATTTTTTCAATAACAACTAAGTTTTATTATTTTTTTTTATTTATTCAGTAATTATGTAGTAATAGCTGCTTTTATCTTCTTACTTATACTCTTTTATTGAAATCTCTGTTGTTTTTTTTTACTTTTTAATATCTCAAATTTATTGGTATTATTATTAATTACTAGCTATTATCCTGTATCGGGGAGTGGGGTACGGTACCTCAGTGTGTAAGGCACTATATTACTAAGTTCTGAGACCCAGGTTCAAATTTGGCTGACAGATAATTATTTAGTCTGTTACAGTAGCCATGAGTCAACTTTGTGGGTTTGGTAATTGTAGGAGTGCATCTCTTTTTACTATTTTTTTTTTTTTTAAATGTGTTGTAATAGGTTTTAATGTTGTTTGGAGGGGTTTGTATTGATTTGATCCGATTTTGATGAACTTCTCAGGCATTATACGAGTTGATATCAATTCCCGCTTGGATTCATGCAGGTCCTTGACCTATTTTATCAAATTTCTTACACCACTTACACAGTATACGCATGCCTAAAGATATTTTTCTCAATACACCTATATTCGGAAACAACAAATACTATCCACTACTTTCGGTTAGCCATGCACAAAAATAATACATGAAGCCCATCCAAGTGGGGCAAACGTTGGTTCAAAATACTTTATTTACTATTTGACTTACATTGACAGCACTCGGACCATCTTCTTGTTATTAATTACACACGGTCAATCACAAATACCTTTCAAAATATCATTTTATTTATAAACGTTTTCAAACTTTTTTTTTTTAAGTACAAAAAAAAATTTTATGGTGAAACTCAGTGCCAAAGATGTAAAAGTTTGAAAGAAAAGTACAAATAAAATTTCTTTCAGGAAAAGAAAAGTACAAATAAAATGTCCCCCAAGAAAAGAAAATTACAAATAAAATGTCTCCCATGAAAAGAAAAGTACAAATGAAATGTCTTCCATGAAAAGAAAAGTACAAATAAAATGTATTCCAAGAAAATAAAATGTCTTTAATATAAAAAAATTAAATCACTTCAGTATAAAAATAAAATGACTTCTATATAAAAAAATAAGATGACTTCTACAATACATAAAATGTCTTTTGTACAAAAACATTAAACATTATAATATAACATAATATAAGCTATTTACAGTATAGAGATGACTTCCGTGTTCACCCAAAAACATCTAAGTTGCTGGGCTTGCGTATTTCTACCACTGGGTAGCCCTCGGCCTTCCGCCTTCCTACACCTGACCCTGGCCCCACTGAACCAGGTGTATTTTATTTTTTCCGTCACCTTCTTTCAGGCAAACCAATAAAAGTGTTTAATTACAGATGTCATCGCTATGCTCTGACATAGACTTGATGTGATTCAGTGTCTCCCCATCCCAGGTGAAGGGGGGAGAAATCCCTCTTTGCTCTCTGTCTCACCAGTTTATCTTTCATGTTTTGTTGTACAAATTGATTGATAATAGGCACTGGGATCCCTTCCTGCTTGGTATTGAAATGTACAGCGTGATACAGATCTTCTGGATATAGCTTGATGCTGAGGCCTGCACCAATGTTAAGGATGGTGCCTACTATTGTTTCTCTGTGATACCTCTAATTTCCATAGTGTTCTTCAGCTGATTCTGTCCAGAGTAATTTAAACGGCTCTCAAGACTTGGCTTTTTTTCCAACAATAGGTCTTTAATCTTGCTTTTCTGTTCCTAGAGGAGGGGATTTGTAATAAAGCAGTTAATAGATACTTTATTACAAAATTTGAAATTTACCATTTTAATTGTTATTGTACCTTTGATGGATGAACAGAAAAGGAAATAGACATGATAACAATAATAAAACTGTTTGTTTACTTCAGAGTCTTTAGGGATGAGGCTTACTAAACTCACTGCTCTCCACCACTTTAACTCAGCTGTACTGACACTGTAATCTCTTTTAATATTCTTAATGTTTTAATACTTTTCTATTAATAATTATTTAAATAGGACTATAATATCTCACTGGAGTTTATTTCTGTTGAGAATATTATAAATCTATAAGAATTTTTGAACGAAAAGTTTATGGATCACTACTACCACAGAAAATAAACAGGAGACACACAAGTGAGCTCTTAAAAGGATGAGAGGTACTTTAAGACTTATTTTTATTTTATATGTATTAATTATTTTGTACTTTTATTTGATACAGCACCCTAATCTGATGCTCTAAGGTTCTAAAGCCTACTTACTATTCTTTCAATTGTTATTCTAAGAGAACATGTTCCAGAATAAAAAAGAATTTATCATTATTAATGATCAACCAATTACTAAAAAACATCACTAAATCACAAGAGTACAAATTTTAATATCAAAAAATTCACCATTTATTCATTCATACCATGCATTCACCAAAGCATCCAGTATGACATTTAGAAAGCCTAATAACAAACTTAATAATTACCAGTGTAAATGAGTACCTTGATGGAATAAACAACTAACAACACTGCCTAAAATGACAAATAGGGCTTATACAACAGTACCAAAAATTTAAAACTAAACAACAACTACAAATAGTAATTTGGAGAACCAGAAATTAATTAATCAAGACCCTTGGAAATTTTATTGTAATAACACAAATTGACTTATAAATAGATGGTTTAAAACATATATTCTTTGATAAGAACAAAGGTCTCAATACCTGGTGATACAACAATCAAAGTACCATCAAAAGATTAGACAGTTTCAAATGCAATGTGTCATTAAAAACAAAAGAATATTCTAGGTTAAGATGGGATCATATCAAAAATTTTTAAGAGGATGTTTAAAAAACCTAAAAAATCTTTTTTTCTTACCTTTAAATGGTATATAAACTCTTCCGTATCTATATCAATTCTTTTCCTCTTGGACTTTGTCGAAATAACTGACAGTCCAATGTCAACCTGGCCATGAATTTTACCCTTCGATAGATCTTGAGGACTCTTTCCATATTTTAATATCCCAGTTTCCAAAATGAAGAACCGCTTAAAAACATAAAAGAATAAATTAAAAATTTTAAATAATATAAAAGAATATTTATAAAAATATTAAAATTTTCAGACTACTCTACAATTATTTTGGAAATATTATTTCACTATTTGTCCTCTGGGTCTCTCCTCTATCCTTTACCCTTCAGAGTGTATCTGAGGGTGAATACTGAGACCTTGCAGTAATAAAGATTGGCTACAGGAGGAAGTAGATTATATCGGGGAGTTCTACAGTTTAACTTTGTAAGTGTATATAGTCATGATTATAGCTTAGAAGATAAGAATTTTGTAATAAATTTTTATTACGAATTTTACAGTATCAGCTAACTAAATTTTGAAGTAAACTGAATGTACGAGCAGTTTTATTTTTGTTTCTGTCTTGTATGAGTTCCCTATGTTATAATATATGCTCTCAACTTTTATTTATCATGGAAAATGCTAGACTCACAATGAGAACGATTTACTTCACTTAAAACCTCAAAGTCTACAACCTAATGCATTGATATAGAGGGCACTTCAATTTCCTTTAAGCTGTAATTTGTAATATACATAAATAATAATAATAAAGGCTTAGCGAACACGAAGATTCAATGCTGATACCACCATTCATTACATACTTTTTTTTTTATGACTTTCTGGTCATATCTGACATGGGGGAGGGGGGTTTATCTCAAGATCAAGTTTTCATTTTGTAGGACTGTCACAGAAATGAAAAAGTCGACACCCCCCAGCTACACACGGCCCTCGGTTTATTAATAGTTTGTAATTTGTTGCAATGCTATAACCTGAATTATATTTACCAAGTGCAGTTCCCTCGATTCAGAGTTGTGTAGCATTCTGAACTCTCCGGTTAACTCATCTTTTTTTACGGTCCAAATATTTTATGTAATAGGCCACACTTAGCATCCATAGAGAACAATGGGAAGGATAATAGTTTTTTAAATTTTAACTTTTCAAGTTTTTGGAAAGAATATGCGAGCTAAACCATTATACCTTAATATTATATTTATGTATAATAATAATACTATACAATATAATAACATAGAAAACTAAAACAATAAAGAAAAACTATTTACAATAAATATAAATTCCCATACACATATCATTGAAAAAAAAAACTCACAAGATCTCTGAAATAAATGTTATATACATAATTTAAAACTAAGAATAAAATTAAAGAACTCTTCATGCAATACATAAATAAGCTAAAATGAATAAAACACAATATTTACAAAAGTCAAAATAAATCTTTAAAAAAAAATAAATAAATAGAATTAAATTAATAACTAATTTTTCAGTAATACAATCTAGTAGTGGCTGGCAATATGAGAACACTCCAGTTTATATATTCATTGCTGAAAGTTTTAACTCTTCAATATGGACGGTTTTCCTCTTTTTAGGTTCTTAAATACTTTCTACAGTAACAACTCTGGTAACTGCCAGGAGTTGGCAGAAAGGATCAGTAGGCCCACTTACCTGACTAGTCCTCCCCTCCCCCCACCAAATACCAATACCAATATATATATTCAAATATCAATATCTTCTAACATATTCACCAGATATCTCGTTTTTTTTTTGTTTTTTTATTGTATTTCAACATTTATATTTTTATTTCTTATGAACAACTTTATAATTGCATCTTTTCCTAGTGGGATTCACCTTTAAATTATTAATACATTGAAGAAAAATATATTTAGAACACAATTAAACCCTAATGTGAGTATAAATATAAATGTGTGAAAAATAATAATATCAATCTCCCAATAAAATTTTTTAAAAAATTTACTTTATAAAGAAAGATAGTACTTTATAAGAAGTACTCAGTTCCTGGAGTCTTGAAAAAAATACGGATAGAACAAAATATATGGTTAGCAGTAGAAATGGGAGCAATCTCGATGATATAAATATTGCAGGAAATACATTTGAACAGGTAGGTAGGTTTAAGTATTAAGGTTCTGTGATAACTAAAATAAACGAAATTGATCTGGAAACAAAAGTGAGATTGGGCCGCCCGTAGCTCAGTGATTAAGACATAGTCTTACCAATTTGATGTCTATTGGTGGTGCCATTTCGAATCCAGTCTGGGGCATTGACTTTTTTCATTGAGTGGCAGTCCCACAAAATGAAAAACTTTGACCCCCAACCATGGTTAGCCAGTATAGGACTTCAATGGGAGTCATGGCCAGAAAAAAAAAAAAAGTGAGGCTAATGGCAGATAATGCTTGTTATTTTTTAATTTTGAAATGGTTTAGCTCGCATATTCTTTCCAAAAACTTTTTCCTCTTTTTAGGTTCTTAAATACTTTCTACAGTAACAATATTATGTTCCTTAGTAATTATCACCCGGAACGGACCCTTGTATCGCCGTATCTCTTTACCCCTGTTAGACCCCAACTTTCTTCTGTAAACGATCGTCCTGATTTTGATTGCTCCCATAATGTCTGCGACATTTAAATTCTACCGTGCCACCCTCCTGGTTTTTTCCTTTTCCATTCTTCCTTGTGCCTTCTCCCATAACTTTCTTTGAGCGACATGGTTGTTATGTAATCTCCTCACCGTCCACTGCCGTGCCCTTAAAGTCCCGCCGGTGTCCTCAATACCCAAAAAGGATCTCAAATGGTTAAAACCCTGTAACAGTTTGTACCGAATGATTATATGCCGCTATAGCCTTAGGCATTGCAACATCCTGTTCCAATCTCCTGTCGATCTGATATAAGCAAAGATGGTCACTCAATGTGCCATGAAGCTGCTCTATGCCTCCTCTACTCTTTGGGTGTCCTTGTGTGTTGAGGAGCCATGTCACATCAAGGTCCTTCACTTCAGTTCGAATCCTTCTCTGCCTTCGTCCGATGCAATGCGCTCCGGAACTCCATAAAATTGAAACCACAATAAGAGAGCTGCCAACACTGCTTCCGATGGCTTGTCCTGCACCTGGTACGCCATTGCCACCTTACTGAAGATATCAATCACGGTTATCCATTTATGGATTACGGGCCCGAAGCATCCTTCAACACTCTACAAATCTGGTCATCCCTCACACCTGGCTGTGACCAAATCGTTGTGATTTTGCTCCTCCCATACTTGCTGCTCTCAACTTTGAGCAATCCAGTGGTCCTCACCTTTCATACAATCAGCCGCCTCTTGTTCTTTATGATGTCCTCTATATCTTATTCCTTTCAAGCTCTCATTAGATAAAAATTCCTCCTTATCATCTTCCTCCACCACATTCTGTTCTTTTTCTCTGCTTGTGTCCACTCCGGCAGGAATTGCCAGGACGGTTCCCCAGCTTCTTCCTCTACGGCATTTACTATTATTGCTCGTGACAACCAATCAGCTACTACATTTTCTTTTCCTGGTTTATGTGTTTCCATATAACACTTTCCGAGAAGCTCCTTCCAGCATGTTATCCTGGCCGAAGACTCTTTCAACTCTCCCAACCATTTCAGAGGCCCATGGTCAGTGTGTACCCTAAACCTCCCAAGCACATAAGGTCTTAAGTGGTCAACAGCCCACACTATTCCCAAGAGCTCTCATTCCAGCGCACTGTATCTGGTCTTTGTCGCTGTCAGGCACCTACAGCCGTACATCACTGGACGATCTCCCCCTTCACCCTCCTAAGACAACACCACTCTCAGCGCGTACTCACTGGGGTCTGTTATGATACTGAATTGCTGAGTGAAGTCCTAGAACATAAGCACCAGCTCCTGTTGCAGCTTCTCTATACACTGCCTGATATTGTCCTCCACAATCGGAGTGATGATCACCTTTCTGCCTTTCTTGAGAAGGTTGTTGAGTGGGACAAGGTACTCAGCCATTTCTGGCACAAATCTCTGGTAATAAGTTCCCAACAACCACCGAGTTCCCTTCACATCTCTAGGCACTGCCATCTTCTGTATAGCTGCAACTTTATCCACATTGAGTTTAACTCCTTCCCTGGAAATCGTCAGGCCCAAAAAAATAATTTTTTGTTGCCCCAATGATGATTTCTCTCCCAATAATTTGAACCCAAATTTTGTTATTCTCTGTAATATGCAGTGTAATTGTTGCATGTGTTCTTCTTAGTTCTCACTGAACACTAGAAGATCATCCATATAAATCTGGAAAACTGATTCGTCAATTCCCCTCAAAACTCGTCCATCAGGTACTGGAAGGTTATAGGAGCATTTTTGAGGCCAAACGACATCCTTGTAAATTCGTGATGGGCCTTCTCGAATGTGAATATCATCTTATATTGATCCTTAAGGTGCATTTTAATTTGATGATATCTGGCTTTCAAATATAAAGTGCTGAATACCGTCGCTCAGCCTGTCCTAGATGTCTTCAAATCTGGGGATCAGATACTTCTCATCTATGGTATTCTTGTTCAGTTTCCTGTAATCTATCACCACCCTGTACTTTTCGGTGGTTTCACTTGGCATGCTCTTCTTTTCCACTACCCACAACGGACTAATGTACGGGGAAGTACTGTCAATAATTATTCCTGATGTTTTAAACTTTTGAGCTCTTCTCTGATGTTGTGACGTAAAGCCTGCGGGTATCTTCTCTCTTTAACATATGTCACTTTGACTTGTTTTAGTAATATCACATGGACCACTTCCCGGTCGTCCCGAGCATGTCCCCTTCTTTAAAAAAAAATATTATCATATTCTCTCCTAAGACTTTGTATCTAGTCCTTAGCCAAATTGATTGCTCCAACAAGAGCGCCCACATTCTTCCGCTGAAAATGACATTTGTAAATTTTACCTCTCAACTTAATGCTCCATTTTCCCCTGTTATTCCTAATCCAAGCTCTCACCTTCTCTAGCAGGTCACATCCCACAATTACTTAGTCTTCCCTGGACATACTTCCAATGATATGTAATGGCAAGTTTTCCAACTAAATCCCCACAGTGTCAAACCTATCTCCACCTCTACCTCTACCTCACAGGGGCCATCCGAGTGATTAATTTACATTGACATTCCTGAATCTGGTATGACCTCTCTCCACTACACAGCTTTTCAAGGGCTTCTCAGCACATGATGGTGTTGGAACTGCCGGATGTCCACTAGGCACTTCACTCCTGCTATCTCCATTATAAGCAGACCGCACATTATAATTCAGCAGAGGGCGATCGCCCCTCTGCCGACATCCCCTTCAGATGTCTTGGATCTTTCTCTCTCCAGTTTCTCGTCTCCATCCGCCTCTTTTCCCTTGTTTCCATTCTGTCCCCTTGACTACCTCGGTTCCGTGGCTCCTCAGCTTCTTCTTCGGTATCTGAGATTCCCGAAGCTTCTGAGGATTTACCTGATGATCATGAGATGATGATTACCATCTCCATATAGTAAAGCACAGTGGTTAATCGGTAGTTTTATTGGTCTCCTTTTGGTGGTTGCAGCTCTTTTCTTCCTGCTATACCGGTATTCATTTCTTCTCCATAGAACTGGACTTTTGGTCAATTGTAAGCAACTCTTGTCCGTCTGGTTTCTTCTATTTCCATGATTGAATGATGTACATTTGATTCAATGGATATAGAGCTAGGCTTAGGCAACCTGATGGTTACCTGGTGGAATATAAAATAACACTCCTCAACCTCCTCAAAATTTCTAACTCATCTCGAACAGATAATGCAGATTCAGATACTGGTCCATCAAATTCATGGCAATCACAGTAATCATGTATTTTTTCAAACAGTCTCGTGTTTAAAGGAGCAGGGTAGCTCAGTGAGTAAGGCTCTGAGCTTCCTATCTCCTAGGTTTGAGTTTAAGTCTGGATGTGGTGGATTATTATTAATTCTGTTAAATCAGCCATTGATCGACCAGTCACTATAAAATTGTCCCCTTGTATCTTTAATTAAGGTACAAACAGTACCCTGGTCTAGAAACAGAACTTCCTTACAAAATACTGAGCCCAAGACCCTTCATGGGTTGTAGTGATACAGGTTAGTTTTGTGTTCACATACTTGTAGCATGAAATGTTCCAGTAATTGGCAATAAATTTGCTAGCAGTTTTGCTGAAAGACTTCAACTTTTTTTTAAATGATGTAAAACATTTTCATTGTTGAAACTTCAGAGGGAATAATAGAAAAGGTTTTGGGATCTGGAATATCTATCCAAGAAGCAATTACATCATTGGAATTTTTTTTTTTAAATCAGACTTGTGTACTTTGGAAAATTTTTGTGTTATAACATCAAAAAACACAGATGAAAATAGGTGTTTTCACAAACTTGTAACAGATTCTTGATTTTATCTTTCTGTTTAACAGCTCAATTCTCAACCATATTTGGAGTATGAGAACAATATCAACAAAAATCGACAAGTAGGGAGAGAAAACAAGAAAAGTGTTCCTCCAAGCTTAAATGTATTAAGGAAGGACAAGAAGAAAGTCATAAGCCTCTTGTAATCACTGTGAGCGGAAAAACACAAAAAAGAATAATAACGAACAGAATAGAGAATGGATTTTGGTGGCTGAGATGATTATCCAACTGTTTAGATATGTGCTACATGAAAAATGAATGTGAAAATTTTTTGATTTTTCATTTTATTATTTGTACTGCTTTTGAATAGTCAGAAAATCTTTTGAATAGTCAGAAAATCATTTGAACCACGAAAATCCATTCACAAGGAATAATAGGAAAAGACAGAAACTCATTGTAGCCTAACTCGAAACAGGCAGAAAATCATTTGAAAGCCAATCACTAGTCAAAAGGTCTAAGAAGAAAATCACACTTGTAAAAACAGTCGCAAAATCGTTTTAACCGCATAAATCTATTATTCACCTGTTCACGAGATATAAAAGGAAAAGTGAATGAAAAGTGAGAAAACTTTTACACCAGTTTTTCTTTTAACATACCATTGTTCAAACCGTCACAATCTACTTATCTAGTCACTAAATATAAGACAAAATGTGAATGAAAAGTTTGACAATGTTTACACCAGAATTCATTTTAGCCATTGAGTAGTTGGAAAATTGTTTGAAACTCTAAAATCTATCCACCAGTACACAAGATATATGAGTAATATTAATTGAAAAGTTAGAAAATGTTAACAATCATTTTCCTTTTAGCCTATTTCTAAACAGTCAGAAAATTAATAATAACAAAAATTATCCAAAAATTCTTAACCTTCATTGATTAAACATACTACATGTCCAACATTTCGGCCATCATCAAGGATAGTCTAATAAAATAACAGCTATAATTATAACTTATTATTAACAGTATCAACAACATTATCAATTATAAATTATATACCTTAATTTTAGTATCACAGTCTCACATTGATTTATAAAACTTGGTAGGCTTATTATGCCCAACCAATTTAACATAGTCAAAATGAGCCTATAAAACACAACCAATAAGGGAAAACATATTCCTTAACTAATAAATTTGCACCGTTCTATATTCTAATGTACCTCTATTTGCTTCTATAATATTTAATAATAAATTCTTCGCTTAACAATTTTTCATTTTATCATTAACTTATCACAACACTATTATATAACCTACCTCAATAACCATTTTAGGTATATTATAATTTTATTTCACATTAAATGTTTGTCTATTTTGTTATTAAAAATCCTATAAAATTTATTTACAAATAAATATCTAAAATTCAACTATGTTTATCATAAATTAATTTTAAATAAGATATCTGCATAATAATTGCTGGTATAAATTGCTTGTGTCTGACTTTAAATTAGCTGCATAATTAATGTTTTCTGATATATAAATGGCTTCAAGTATTTTTCTTTTTCAAGTATTATTTTCTCTGAGTAAAATCAGTGTGTTAGAAAAATCAAAACTATTATTTTATTAATTAGTTTATTTTTGGATGCATGCAGCATCAATGCTGTTTTATTTGGGTCTTTTTCCTCATTTTTTATGTCATTATTGTGCTTGTTTAATTCTCTCACCCAATAATTGCTTGGTTTCACCTAAATACATACATCAATTACATACATCAAACACGGAATTTTATATATTAGTCCTAATTGATGTTTTAACTTTATTTTGTCCTTTATTTTACTATAGAAATTTATAATTTTGTTGCTAGTTTTATATCATAAGGAGTATTCCTCTACATCAAATTTTTTAAATGATCTTTGTATATCTTCAGACAATTATTTTAAGTAATTAAATCTGTAATACTTTTTATTAGCTGTAATCATATTTATTATTCTGTCCTCTGGCTTATTTTTAAAGATCTTTGAGTAGAACATCCAAAAATTTTTTAATTAATTTCTTCGGGAAAAAAATGTTCCAAGAATATTTTAATTCTTACTGCATCCAACCTACTGGAATCAGTTAGTTTTATCGCTTTCACTATATAATTATTGATAACATTGTATTTTATGTGGAATGGTAGACCAGAATAGTAATTCAAAACAATATAACTACAGGTTTCTTTCATAGTTTGTTCTGTGATTATTCTATTTCCTTGCCTGATCACCAATTTGTCCAAAAATCTTGATTTAACCTTTTGCTTCAACTCAATAGTGAATCTCATGATGACCAAAGGTTCTAGCAACCTTTCCACTATAATATTTTTCATAATACAAAAGATTTCATCTGTATATTCAAACAAAATCTTTACTATTATTCCTGATTTCATAAGAATGTTTTTTTATGAGATCATTAAAAACTAATCCAGCTACTGAAACTGATCATGTACTGCCCGTGGGAACCCCAAAAAACTGTCTACATATTTCCCTATTGTACTTGAATATGCCGTTCTCACAATACAATTTGATAACTTCTAAAAATAATTTTTTATATTTTTGTCTAATTTAATATCTTCTCATTTGACATCTATTTTTTTTAAAAACTAATTTAAGTGAAATATTAGTAAACAATGAGACAGCATCATAGCTCATCATTATCTCATCGTCTTCAATTATTACTTTATAAAGTCTTTCTTTCACTTCCACTACACATACAATGTCAATATTACTATCCTTGAATAAATTTCTGAAACTATCTTTAAATAAATTTTGATATGTTACATAAAGGCCCGTTAATTCTGTTTACAATAGGTCTAGTCTAAGTGTCTTATCTTCCTTAGGCAGTTTAAATAAACAAAACATTCTAGGATGGTAACAGTGTTTATTAATTAAATTTTTCCTTACTTTATCTTCAATTAGTTTATTTTTAATTATGGAGCTTATCAACATAATCTTTTACTTGCTTATTGATTTTCGGCAATGAGTCTGCTCTGAGTGTTCTATATGTGTTATCCTCATCCAGAACCATTTTCATTTTTCTGTCATATTCATCCTTTTTTAATACAGATACTGTCTTTGTCTTATCGTATTTTATTATCAAAATAAGTGGATTTTTCTTTTTAAATTTCATTAATGATTCAAAATCATTCCTCCTTTTTTTAAAAAAGTATGTGGACATTACTTTTTTTTCAATGAAATTACCTTTTTTTCTAGTGATATTATTTCTTAAGCTATTTTTATGGTTATCACATGAGACGATATCCCTGAAAATTATCTCTAAATCTGTTATCATCATGATAATATCTTTCCCAATATCTCTGTGAAACAGGTTTACATTATCACCAAAACTTAGAAAATTAATAACATTATTTGGAATATTTATATAAGTCAGATTTTCTACTAATTTCATTTTATGCAATTGTTCATATTTTCAATTTTCGATCATCGATGTCAAATTTAAGATCTTCACCAACAATATTACTGGAGATAAAGGTTTAATTAACTCCTTTACCAATCCTACTTTATTGAATAGTTTCTTGATTTTAACATTAATATTTTCAATAACAAAAAAATTGTTGAAAAAGTGATAGTTAATTTTTTACTAAAAACAAATGATTAGTAAAGGATGAGTGATTTTATTTCAAACAAATATAAATCATTAATTGACAATTAATTTTACTAAAATGCACAAATGTTACTGATTAATTTGAATCTTAATTAAAAAAAAAACATGGACGATTTTTATTTTTCCAATCAAAAAATAACTTTCATTTTTCTTTGGTCAAAAAATTAAATGATAAAAATTGTAATTAGGTTTTACTGGAAGACTTGAAACATTTAGTCTCTCAAACCACAGTCAATAAATATACAAATAATGACCCTTCATTGTTATATTTTATTATAGTTAAATTTAATGATTTTCTTACTTAACATTAAGTTTGCTAGTAGGTGGAACATACCAAATAATTAATAAAAGGTGACTAAAAGTGACCACTTTTTTATTCACCTAACAGTGAATAAAATTGACAAATTCTTGGGCTAGTATCAGCTTCAGAGTTTTGTACTGAGATCATTAAGTATATAAAGCTTTTGAACTTAATTTTTATCAAGAAATAATTTACAGAGGAAAAGATGAGATAACCTTAATATCCACCAGAGAGAATTAGAAAATTCATTTAAAATACTTCAAATCACTATTTTTATATACCTTATGCCAACCTTTTAGGGGCCATTTCCGTTTCTTCTGTAGATATCCTTTGAAAGGCTCTGGCTTCTTCTCATACCGCTGACCATCCTTAAGGCCTTCAAGAATTTCCCACTCAGAAGTCCTCCTGGGCAAATGCTTGCTAGCTGTCAATGAAAGAAAGTTCTTTCAATCATATAATCTACAAAAATATATTTATATTGGTACTAGAGGAAAAGAGTTAGAAGTGAAAAGAGATATGAAGGAAACCATGAAATTTTCTGATTTTGAAAAGAAAATTCTTTTCACTGGAGATAATAATGATAAATTATCTATATCTAGGTTTTCATCAAATCATTAGTAATAAAAGTAACTTTAATGATAAGGAAAGTAACCATGATAAACAAAGAAGTATCACTTACATGATGCACCAGGTTTATCTGCTAAAGACTCTTGTGACAGGCTGTTGCTATCACTTCCATCCTACAAGCATGAAACATATTAGTGATTCATATCTATATAGTAATAGTACATAATTTCAAGACAAATATGAGTTTTTCATAAATATCATAATAAAAATTATGATAATTAGATAGATAAATATGATATTAATAGTTCATTTGCATCTTTAAACTAATAGAAGACAAATTATAGATCTTATTAACAGGATATTTCTCCGACACTATGATTCAAAAGCAAATTAAAGAAAAATTGATTCAATCATTAATTTTCTTTCAAATTTTGTGTTTGTTTTTTTTTACAAAATTACAACAAAGGTATCAGAATTCAAATTTACATTTCCCTGGGAGGGGGGTTACATAGATTCAAAGTTCCATTTCTTTTTCAACTATTATATAGTTTCTTCACACATTATATGTTAATGTGGAGGAAAATTTGCACCGAAAACCGAAACATCAACAACTAATGTGTGTAAAAACAATATAATATATGTTAAGGAAATGGAAGTTTGAATCTTGCTACCATGGTTTTAATTGAATTATTAATTGATTCTTACTTACATCAAATAAAATTATTCTTCTTTGAATACATTTTAGTTAAATGTTTATTTTTTAAAAATAAATGAAAACGTTTTGGGGTTATTTGGCCCATAGCCACTACCATGGTGCAAACTGTATAATAGTTGTTATCATGGCAGTGTTGTCGCACTAGGTCCAGCTTGATAGCTGATAGTGCAAGGGGTGGAAATGATATTACTATCATATTAAAGCCAGTTTACACATTGGCATTTTGTAGCCATGGTAGGAATTGTTGCAGCTAAAACAATGGTTTAACTGTCCTATCGAACTGTGGGTAGTGTGACAGCGAGCAGTACATGTTACCGTAGTGGCGCTACTGTCGTGAAAGTATTATCGCACTAGGTACTGTGTTATAAGTGAAAACGACACTGTGCAGTCACAATATAAAATGTCTCACCAATTGGTATGGTGTAAACTGTATGATAGTCATGCTTACGATAACATTTACCGTCCTGGAAGTAGAGTATTATATTAGCGTAATAAATATCAGTATCTGTCACAACATATCGCTAAAATGGCAAATCACGATTGTATTTCCATCCGTAACGAGGCTACTTTAATCAGACTGTACAGTCTAGAAAAGATACTGCAATACATAAAACAAGACGACAGGATGTCAGCCGATATCTTTATAATACAGTGAATTCGTAGTAAGGTCACCAAGAAGCAAGAGAGAACAATAAAGTACTATTAAAGACTTTTTTAAAGATGTTTAATTTTTGAGTGATTCAAAAGTGTGTATATATATGGCCGTTGTTATAAATTTTTTTTATTGTGGTCATGTTGTATCTTGCATGACAATACAGTGATACTGTTGCTTTAGTAATTTGATTGTATTTTATCGTTCTATTTTCTTGATCTTTTAATACGGTTATCTATGTTCGCTTATCCAAAGTAGTTACGACCCACCTTAACTTTATTAATCGAAACACTATATGTAATAATTTTAAGTAATGTCAAACATAAGGACAAAAAAACAAAGATAGAAACAAATAGGAAAAAACGTGAAACAAACATCTGGTGCGGTGCGCGCATCAAACAACTCTCAACTACTATAAAAATTTGTATTTTAGGGTTTCTCGAGGTGAAGATAACGAATATCATCTTAGCTCTTGCCAAGAACATAACAATTCAACAAAATATAGCAGAACCATATATGCGATCGGAAAAAATCGGGCGGTCTCAGCTTTTTATGATTCGAACGCCTGTATCTATTTTTCTGTTTTTCTCCGTTATTTATTAATCAAAATCTTTAGTATTTTGTATTTATCCACTATTTATCATTGCTAACGTAGAGAACTAGTAATTTATTTCAAATAAGCAAAATTAAAGGTATTTATTAATTTTTGGAATATTTTAAACATTCGTCATTTAAGCTCTGTTGGACTATTTCAATTAGGATTATACCTATCTGGTATTAAATATCACTTAACTGTACATTGATTTACCGTGATTAATCAAAATCGTTAGAGCCGTTTTTTAGAAAACCTTAAAAAAGTGTAAAATTTATTCTCTAAGAAAAAGTTTGTAATTTCAATTTCGTGCGAATTTTCGTTCTAGAACTAGGCTGTATATGTACCAATGAGTCCAGAAATTTCGGATCAAGTAGTAATGCATTAATAAACAGCATAAATAATAAAGAAAGAGGAGAAAGACAAGAAATGATGAGAAAACATAAGGTGAAAAAAGAAAATGAGACAAAAACTGACGAGTCTAGAAATTGAGAGAGGACTTGAAAAATGCTCGGGTAACATTCCAAAAGTGAATGGACGAGTTTCTGAGAGGATTGGATGAATCCGTCTGCTAGGTGTATATGGATGACCTGCTTGTATGCTTAAGTCCGAAGTGGAACACGTTTGAGGAGCATATTCCAGAAGATGAGGTAGTTTGGTTTAAAGCTTTCACGAGAAAAGTCGGTAATAGGTAACGCCTAAATAACTTTCCTTGGACACACTATCTGACAGGAGGGAGTAAGACCAGGTGCCCAGAAAGTAGTAGCCCTGCAGAAGATGGTAGTGCCGAAGAATATAAAGAGATTCGAAGGTTGTTGGATGCTTTGAATTATTACCGACGGTTTGTGCCTAAAAGGGCTGAATACATCGTTCCATTAAACAACTTACTGAAAAAGGTTAGAAAATGTATAGAGCAGCTGCAGAGAGAGCCGATCCTTGCGTTCCCCGATTTCCACAAACTGTTTGCACTCATGATGCGTATATGCGCAGGGATTGATGCTATCCCAGAAACACGAGAAGGGGGAACATCCCATAGCCTACGCTAGTAGACGATTTACGGAGACGATGTACCGTTATAGTGGCTTGGAACAAGAGTTGTTGGGATTGTGCGAGCGGTGGACCACTCTTGACCCTACCTTTTAGAAAGAAGATTTCGGGTCCATACTGACCATAAACCTCTTCGGTGGGTTAGGACATTGAAAGAATCATCGACGCGGATCACTCGCTGAAAGGAACTTTTGGACCAGTGTAATATGGATATTGTTAACAAGCCAGGAAATGATGTGGTGGCAGACTGGCTTTCACGCGCAATAACCGTTAATGCAATTGAGGAAGACCACGGAGGCCTGTCTAGAGGTGTGAGCCAGTTTCCGAAAGAATTGACTCCACAGGAAGAGGAGCAGTCAGACATGCTAAGACACAGAAACGACAAAGGCTGACAAAGGTTCAATAGAGAGAAGACCGGTGGGATGGAAGTAATCGAAGAATTGGTCAACAACAAACGACGGCAGGTCATTTGGAAGACGAAGACCACGGGCATGAAGATCGAACAGAATAAATACAAGGGTAGGGACATCACCACTAATTGCGACCCGGAAGCCGAAATTTGTAGAGACTTGGCAGAAGCGTCTAAGCCCGGAAAGATCCAACATTTATATGCAGGCAATGCAGTGATCTAGGATAAGATCTAACGATTTTGAAGATCAGAACAGTTCCTTCATTCGTTAAATGTTGATGGTGGAAACTGTTTAAGATACGGAATGACAGAAAGAGGTGACCCCACCGGGGATTGAACGAAACGCAGCACGGATTGCGTAGTCGACACTTTAGGTATGACATGAAACGCACCATCCAAGAGACTACAGGGAGCTGTGAAGTGTGCCTCCGCACTAATATGACAGGCGTCTTTCCCAAGCCAGACAGGAGGAAACACTTAACGCGAGCGTACTGTTTAGAGACCTACAAGTAGACGTTATCACTTGGAAGGGATTCAAGAGGGTAACAATCGTGGATCTATTCTAGAAAATAGCATTTGCGAACTTGGTGAAAGACAAGTCGGTAAAGGCGGTGTTGCGGGGTCTTCGTGCTTAGTTTCAATATTACGGGGTCCCTGACAGAATATCGTTGGACCGGAGTGGAAAATTTGATAATGGATATATCGGGGAGGAAATGAAGGCATTAGAAGTAGTATGGCATCTCAAATCCCCGGAGCACCCTAAGAGCAGAGGAGGGACCGATAAGCACTCTTAGGGACGATCTGCGTGTGTACCAATTAGAAAAGGGATTTGAACCGCGATGGAACTAGCGATCGCAGCGTACAATCACTCCATTCATACGGTCACGGGGTTCACGCCCTTCGAAATTCTTTTTGGCCTTGGCGGACGTCAGAGAGATTATAGAGACACGGCGACTGGAGAAGCAGAAGAAGTTATTAATAATAGTTTAGCGCTGAGGAAATTATGGAATAAGGTCAAAGTTCAAATTGAGAAGGAAAGTGAACGAGTGAAGAAACCAATTTTGAGCGTGCGAGACCTAATGGGCAACATCAAAATCAGGACCACAGTCTACAGGAGAGTGTCTACTAATAGGGGAAAGGGACTGGAGGGTCCCTCCAGGGTTACAGTGATTAGGGAACATAATACTGCCACAATTGAGAGCTTGCGTAAGCCCAACAAACCAGTGTATATCCAACAACTAAAAACATTACCGCTGAAGGTTATGATTGATCAGAATGTAATTTTTTTGTTTTTTTGATGTATTTTTTTACTATTTCTTGTATCGATTCGAGGAAATTTCTTAAAAGCGCTCATTGTAGAAAAGAAGAATGATTTTTTGTACGTATAAATTTGTTTGTTTCTAATCATGTAAATAGATTTTATATAATTTTTCCTCATTTTTGTTCGTGTATCGGAGGCATACGTTTTTTTAGTTTCACTCTTATACTTATTATAAACAGATCCTTCATTGATTTTTTTTATGTCATTCTATAGAATAAGATAATCTTAGGAGGACTGTTCGTCTATTGTTAATTGCCTATAGGTTATTGTAAATAGTTTTTCCTTATTGTTTTATATATATATATAAGTTACAGCCTTAGTCAGCTATTACTTCTATGTCAGCTGACTGAGGAGATCAGCTGATCGCATGTATATAAAGAGACGTACCGAACCCAATAAATATAGTATGTTACAGCAGTTCACATGTGTTACATCTACACAACCAACCTCAAGCTGCAGTCAACCACGCTTCAGCAGCTGCCAACCCACCTCCACAGGTGATGCAACCAT
>NW_027116647.1:0-5242 GCF_000696795.3 Halyomorpha halys | reverse complement strand
AAAATATATAAAAATTTAGTTATTTTTTTTTAAAACTGTTACAAATTTAAGGCTTGTTAATTTATGTTACCCTATATTTTAATTTAATCTAAACTCACATTGTTTCCTCCATTCAAAAATTAACAATATAGAAATCCGATATTTTTTATCGATATATCGAACTACTATTTCATTGTATTAGAAACTTATTGATACGATATTTTGCTCTGATATTTATACTCCTACCTCAAATCAGCCCATTTTTCATTTTCGGTTGTTTTATACCTCTGTACTTATTCTAATGGTCGAAAAGTTTTAAATCACTAGTCCCGTTTTGTAACTTTAGTTATAAAAAAATAAGCATCTCTACGAAAAAATATAGATTAGATTCTTTTAATTCCACAAGTAAGTAAGATTGTGATTTTAAAAAGGTAGGAATTTGAATATTCCCCAATATTGATGGATATGCCTACAGGTAAGTAAGCTTTTAGAAGAAAACACTTAAAGAGGATTTAAAATCATTTTACAATCCTCTCCAGTAAGACAATAATCTCGACCAAAGGTTGTCCTGATAAAGAGAAATTATTAGGATACGCATAGAAACATATTGTTTTTAAAAAAAATAAATTGCACATATTTTTACTATAATGTTTATGACTTGTAGATAAAAAATGAGTACATTTGATAATGGTTTGGACTTATATTACTTTGCTTTGGTTGTTTGTAAATCATTTCTAAAATTTACTAAGGTGGAAGAGTGACAAAAACTCAAATTTCTCATTAATTTTAAATCATTTTTAATATTTGCTAAGGTGAATGAGTGACAAAAACTTAAATTTCTCATTAATTTTGAACAGATTTCCTACCTGTATCAAATATTTTAATTCTTCCAAATATATTTTTTTCTTAATTATTTTCGTGAAACATAACGTCGGCTTAGAAGTGAAACACAAAATCAAGATTTTCCAGTTTTGAGTTATTTAACTTTTCCAATCTAGACTGTTAAAAAGATTAAACTCCAAAAAAATTATTAATATCGTAAAGATGTGCTTATAAAAAGTAAAATTACTATTTCCATAACGTTAAAAAAAAATTTATAATCAAATATCTCTAAACTTACATTTTCAACTTTGGAATTTTCATAGAAGAAACCCTGAAACTTTGTAATTTGTTGCTTAAGCAGTGTAAGTCCTCTAAAAGTTCAATAAGTCCGAAAAAATCAACAATACAAGTTTTATACTTGTCAATGAAATTTTATATATAATATTAACGCATGATCTCTTTCCAGGTGGTTTCTAGAATGTAACATTTATTTTATTCTTTTTTAGTGTTATAAAGTTTTTTTTTTCCCGAATTACTAAGTAACACAATTTAAATAATGAAATTGTGATTTTTATCGATAATTCATTTTTAAAGAATATTTCACATCCTATAACTGAGTATATACATCAAAAGTACGAAAACTTTTCTGAATATTTTTGAACTTTTTAAATGTTGACAATAATTTTTATTTTGTTCAAAAAACATTGTATCAACATTAAATCCCACTTTCTTAGCCTCTGATGTATAGATGATAATGGTTTTAAATTTTAGTAACTTTTTGACTTAAATGGTTTAGGACAATTTTCGCTGTTTGGAGTAGTTTCTCAAACCTAAAGTTTTCCAAATTATTGGGGGAAAATTTTGATTTTGTAACTTTTCAGTTTCCCGAAGAGTTCCAGCTTCCTGAATTCTTAAGTTATGCAATCATTTTTCGGCAAAATTAAACTCAATTTACTTTTGAAATTATTTATAGGATTAATTTAACACTAATAATACAATTATTTTCTAAACTTTTTAACTATTGCAATTTGCAGTTTGTTCACAAAAATTTTTATTTCATACTACAGGCACATCGCTGCTTTTCTTGAATAGTAACACAACTGACTAAAAAAAACCTTATTTTGTATTTTACTTTATAATTAGCCAAATGGTACTATAAACTTCAGGATACTTTTTGAAAACCCTGCTAGCTTTAGGATAGTCTATAGACGAACAGTAAAGAAAGAAACCTCTGTCTACTGTAATATCTTTGGAATACGTCTATTTCAAATAAGACCAAAACTTTTTTTTGGGCACATGTACCACTAATCAAGAAAATCAACGATATCTCAAAATCCAAACGAAATATTTCTTCAATATGAGAAAGTATGGATAAAATTATTAGTTTACTATTTGTGCTTTTCAGTTGAATGAGCCGAATTTCAAGTTTTCAAGATAGTACTTGTATTTATCGCTGCAAAAGTTTTACCATTTTCTTTATCAAAAGTATGAGAAATATATAACACTACGGTTTATAAAAAATTACATTCTTCTCTTAGATATTTATTCAATATAAATTGTTATAAAATCAATATTAAAAATACAAAGACTGATTTTAGGTAGTTAGGTCATTATGTCAGTTGGAAGATTCATCTAAATTAACTGCATTTGGACAAACAGTAACTAATTCGATTTATTAATTAATATTATTCCATATAATTAATTAAACACCCATAGTTTTTACTCAAATATGACATAACACCAATGACATAAAAAAAATAAAAATGAAAATATAGTTCTACAACATTAAAAATCTGTTAAAAATAAATTGTCAGAAATTAATTATTTTTGTATGGAAATGAAATAACAAAATTTTCTTTCAACGGTTCAAATAGCCAAATCAAGATTTGGGGCCTTTTATTTCATTGATTTAAAGATCTCATATGTTTTAATGTGCGTATGATTTTCAAATCATCTGTATTGTTGTACTTTAGGTTATGCAGTTTAGAAAAAAAATTAATTAAAAAAATGGTTTAATAATAAGAACCATGAAACTTTATAGAATTAAAATTTTTGGGATATCTTTAATTCATGTATTCATAAATGCAATTATTTTTTAATATGAAGATCCATAAATATAAAAAAAAAAAGTAATAATTTATATTGTGTGCGAAAGTGCATAGAAAATAAAATATTTAGTCTTAAAAATTATATTTTTTTAAAGAAAAATTTATCATATTTTGACAGTGTATAATAATTTTTTTTGTCTTTTTAAAAGTAATGTATTTTCACATTATTTTTTTTTCAGATATATACTTGATAACTCCTAAAGTTTTGTTTCATATATATATTTAGATAAATATATGGTATATAATATACATTGTATAGTATTTACTATATAATATGGAAAATACTCACGCTTGATTTCCTCTCCAGCAGTCATCGTGTACCCCTTCGGCCGGTGATGAGCTTTTAGACGATAAATGCAAAAGCAGAAAGAGCGCTTCCAAAAACTGGAGAGTCGCCTACGCAGGTCGTTGAGGCCTCACACTTTTAAGAGCAGCTCGTTCGCTAGCTTCCCGATCTAGTACTGCAGTCAAATGTCCATCGCTAGGCTTTTATCCCTTTGCCAATGCCTTCGAGAAAACTTGATAGTTGAATTATTTGTGTATATAACATCTTATCTGACACTATTATCCATTATCTATCTCTCTACGAGTCTATACAAATTTTCCCTTATCTGACCCATCGCTCTGTTCATAAGAATTCGTCTGATATTCTCGATTCATTTATATCATAAATATTAAAATTTTTAAATAAATTCGACATTAATTTAGAAATTAATATTGGACATGTGTCAGTTTCAAAATGGCTGCCAAGAGTAGATCAAAGTTTCATTTAAATTTATAGATCGCCATAGAGATTTGAATCTCGATAATATAACACAAATAATGTTTGGTAATTATAATTTTCTTTGATGTTTGTTTGATGAATTTATCACAGCATACATATTTATAGAAGAAAAATATAAACATTTTAATTATAATTTTTTTCGTATATTTACATCAAACTTTACTGTATTCTTCTAATTTTTTGTACATTAGATATTTGTGTCTCTTGGAAATAAATAACCACTTTACCCATTTTTCAAGATGGGCCGGCTTTGAAGAAAAAAACATCTTAGAACTAACAAAGATCTTAATTCTAAACTATATTTAACAATATGTAAAGAAAAACAATACAACAATTACAATAAAAAAGTGCTAGAGTATACTCTTTCGAGATCTGATTTTATTTACTAAATCAAAACCTTGTCTTTTTCTTTGGCCCAAAGAACAGATTTCTAAGTAGGCACTTATTAGGTTCATAATTCATTTACCAAGCAAATCAGTAATAACATTAGGTTTAAATTTTTTAAATGTTTCCTCTAAATAAAAGTTTTTATAATACTACGAATTTATGTACATATATTTATGTATTGTATGTTATTTATTATAAATTGATTTTCTTGCTGTCCAGCACGATTATTATCACTGTCAAAAATTAAATAAATTCCACCATTTGTTGCATTTACTTTGTTTTCCAAGAATTTGAACATAAGACTACCAATCTTCGTTTCGCCTTCCTGCCTTGCATAACAAGTTACGTCTGTCGATTTCAACACAAAAATCGTTAAGTTCAGGTCCGAATATGTCACTATTTACGAGAAAAACTGTTTTCAACTTGTCCCAAAGGAATGTGCGTCAATATACAATAATAGAAATTTTAAAAAACCTCTTAAAAATAATGAAACAACTGAACTTATGCCGTTGTTCAAGAAAGATTTAGTGCAGAGCCCGTTGAAAAAAAAATTTACATTATCTGATAGAAAACTTTTATAGATTTTTTTTTTTTAATTTTTATTGTATTGCCAATTCAGAATGACAGTCAGTGATATCATGTTACCTGAAAAAACATGATAGCTGTTTCAAAAACGTAAAACAAAAATTAGTTTTTCATTCGTCGCTCAATATCTTTAAAACTACCTATGTTTAAAGCGAAGTAAATTTGCAAAAATATGTGCTATTTAAGTTCAACAGTTTCTGAGATGTGTATCTCGGAAAAAACAAAATATCAAAAAAATGTAGTGAAAAATTAGTAGTGAGTGAATTTATCTCATGAATCGTTAGGCGATCAGACGTTTATTAGTACTCAAATTAAAGATAGTTAATTTTTGACGTTCATCTTCGTAGAAGTGATAGTTTTCATATTAACCAACACCGAAAAACTCCCTAAGCGCCCAAGCTTACTAGTTTCAAACTTGCTTCCTCTTCCATTCCTGACGATCCTCCGAGGCGCCTGAAAAGAAGATGGCCACGAGAACTACTAATGCTAAAATGTCATTAGAGTGCTACCTATGGGTAGTTTCTCTACATGCCTGTATCACTCCATTATAAACAAAAATCAAACTTACTGGATGTAT